>NC_087212.1:79286707-79317177 GCF_015104395.2 Macrobrachium nipponense | reverse complement strand
ACACCCAATGGGACCTGCGAATGTGGCCCTTCCATGAACAAAACTTACATGTTTGCCTTTCATCCACATGCTTTGGCATATGCAAAGAGGTGGCAAACAGCCTCATGTAGTAAAGCTTTGCTTAGAACGGGGTCTTGTAGAGGTGGACCAACATGTCACTCTTGTCAATGCCACCCATGCGACTGTTTGTACTTGTTGATAACATTTGGACATCGCACAGGAACCTTCTTCTTCGCTTCCTTGTCATACCTCAGCACTTCACAAACAGGCTCCACACCACATCAGTGGATAAGATTGTGACAATGCTGTTGTCCTTCCACCTGGTGACAAGGATGCCATCAGTAGTGACGAGTCAAGTGTGCCCCTGGGTACCGAGTCTTGGTCATGTCCTTGACAGACTGTAGGGGGGTGGATAGCAACTCTGTTGTCCCTGGCAGTGCCCACATACCAGCAAATATACTGTGATCTCAAGTACTCAACCAACACAATACTTGTGAAGTAGTTGTTGGCATACAGTAGAGTTCTCTGGGTCCCTTAAGGGTCTTGACCAACGCAATAACAAACTTGTTAGTGACTAGCAACTTCTCCTCCTCTTCAGAACAGTGATGTGTGGTGGCTCTGAAATGTAGTGGCCCCCTGGATAAATCCATCCACACTGGAATGGCCGAAGAGTTTGAAGCCCCACTTGTCCTGGTTTCTTGGCTACATATTGACGAAGGTTACCCGCTGTGGTGCCCTTGTATGCAACCATAACCTCATCTATGGATTGCATAGGAGTCTCTACAACATTTAAGAACTCCCTGGTAACCTTAGTGAAGAGGGTTTTTTAACGCAACTTCAAGAACCGGTCCTGTGATCCTGCTGTCTAGTCGTTGTCACTGAAGTGGAGGTTTGACCGGATTGCCTTGTAAGGGTTCCTGGACTATACTCAGCAACTTGAGCACTCTCGTCTTGACAGCCCAGTAGTTCACTGTGCTGGGCAAAGGCATAAGTCCTATGTACATGATGAGACCCAGGAAAACCACCATGAACTCGGATTTGGAGAGGTTGAAGTTACTGACCACATCCCTCTGCTTCGAGTATAGGTTACTCTGAAAAAAACAATGTGGGACCGCTCAAGTCACACGTAAAAAACTGTGTGAAGTATTCAGAGGCCGGCCTCAGAAAGTCAGGACGGGGGTGAACATACCCCTCCCGGGGCTGGTTAGTGATGTCTTCCTTTTTCCACTGTCGAACCCGAGGTCTCTTAGTGGCAGGCTGGACTGCATCACCATCCTCTGGCATCTGCTGAGGAACAACAACCACCAAACCTGTGACCTGAAATAAAAAGAAAGTATTATTAGTAAACAGTAAATGAATCATGAGTGTGTATGTGTATGTATGTGTGGACAGTGAGTATGTTTGTATGTGTATGTATGTGGCAGTGAGGATATGTGTGTGTATGTATGACAAAGAGTGTACATGTGTGGTATGTGGGCAGTGAGTGTAGCAAATGTACATATTTTCATACACAGAACATTGATGTAAAAATGGCATGATTTTAAAAACTCTTGGCAATAACTGATTATATATGCGTCATACTAACCTGGCCTAGATCTCGAGGTGGAAGGCACATCCTCGTTGAGGCGTCGAGATTCGTCAAGGTCACTGTCATTCTCGAGTGATGCACATCCATGTCACTGCCTGCTGCATCAATCAGGGGCTATCCAAGAACGTTGACTATCATCCTCATGCTCCAATGCAGCATTCCTGCGCCCATAAAACATCAACTTTCAATCTGCAAAGAAAAAAAATTACTAGAAATGACACTAACAGAACTCACTTTTGCAAACAAGCAATCTGTGTGCGTGTGCACGTAAGCCTAAAAACTGCAAACTAAATCAAAATGCATACAAATGAACCTAACATCACTAATTACTAGAAATGACACTAACAGCACTCACTTTTGTAAACAAACAATCAATCTCTCTCTCTCTCTCTCTCTCTCTCTCTCTCTCTGTGTGGTGTGTGTGTTTGTGCACATAAGCTTAAAACTTCAAACTGATCAAAATGCTGCAAATGAGCCTAACATCACTAATTACTAGAAATGACTAACATCACTCACGTTTTAAACAAACAATCAATCTCTCTCTCTCTCTCTCTCTCTCTCTCTCTCTCTCTCTCTCTCTCTCTCTCTCTCTGTGTGTGCACATAAGCTTAAAAACTGCAAATCTAATTAAAATGCATGCAAATGAGCCTAAAATAACTATAATTACTAGAAATGACACTAACAGCACTCACTTTTGTAAACAAGCAATCAATAACACACAATAACAACTTGTGGGTGGCGCCGTATCTTAATGGATTTTTTTACCGTTACGGACCAAAGTGTCCAAGAATGGATTAGCGTACTCCGCCTAAACTCGCCCAAAGTGTCCCATATTGGATATTTACTTTTTCCATCACCATTTCACCACTTCAGTAAAATCACAGCACCATCACACTTAGTTCAAAATGAAGGCAAAACATTCAACTACAACATATCAAATCACTAAGTACTCACTATGATTATTGGGGGGGAGGGGGCGGGCAGTTTTCCGTTGGAAGAATTGTGTGGCGACTTCACAGATTCACATCTTGAGTGCGAATGAGGTTCGTTTGGTGCTCTGCTGTTTTTCACTGGAGGGCTGTATTCTCTTCTGATTGGCTGATTTCAAGAGCCAAGAAGTGCTGCTCTGAGTTGCCATAGCGTCAATTTCATACACGTTCTAGCTTGTTGGTGACGAATGCACCAAAAGTAGCTGTTTTAAGTGGCCAATATGGGCCGCGTTGGACCATAAAGGGTTTTTCTCTTGGGAAGTGATTTTCCTGTAAAACCTATGTAAGATTGGTCACAGTCAGGCACAGGTAGCCAATTTAGGTCACTCCCACTGATAATCCTTCTTTAATCCTCTTAAGCGATGGTTGAACGAAAACTTTATCAATGAAATCTGAATCCCATGTACCATTTGAGATGTTCATAACCTGTCTGTTTAATCAAGGCCGATTTTATGATCTAACACTTGTACCGACAGTTGCTGCTGTAAATTGTATGTGACAAATTCCAGTTTTATTCTGTGGTTATGTTCATTCATATGGTTGAAAATAGCTGAATTCTGTTGTCCATACCTAACTGACCGTTTATGTTGTATTAATCTCTGGGGAAGTGATTTTCCTGTAAAACTGATGTAAGATTGGTCACAGTCCAGGCATGGGATTTCGTAAACGCCTGTGTCCTTGGGTGATGTTCTTTGCTGGATGTTAATCAGGGATTTGGCTAAGGTGTTTGGTAAGTAAATGCAAAAGGATTATTAGATTTTCTGAGAGTCTGGATCACTGTCTTAATCCTGTTCAGGTGTGGAATTTTTAATTTATTGTTGTAGGGTCTCTCTCTGGTCTTGTCTTGAAGGGGTCGGTTGAAAATCATGTCTGCTTTCTGAATTCCTTTCTCAGTTATATGGTCAGGACACCTTAAAGATGGAAGCTACTTTCAAATTATTTCAAATTCTTTTTCCAGGAAATCTGGGGAACAAATTCGTAAGTCTCTTAAGATAGTGAGAACGTTGGTTTTCTGTATATGGTAAATTTGTATTCTGTAGTGTTTCTAATTATTAAAAACATCAAAAGAAGGAATTTTGAGTGTCTGGTTCCTCTTCAACTTGCAGTAATGTATTTAATTTTGAAAGGAATTTATTGAAATTGCCCAATCTATTATACCAAAATGTTAGAATATCATCTTCATATCTCATTCATAGCATGTTTTTGGGTTTTATTGAATTTATTACTGTGGTTTTGGAGTATTCCATGTATAGATTAGCTAAAACAGGAATTAACGGACTACCCATACTGCACCCAAATTTTTGCTTATTGAATGATTTCCCCAATTGAAAATACGTTATTAGATATACATAATTCAACTAACTTTATTATTTTGTAAAGAGCGAAAGGGAATCTATGTCAAGGCTTACAAATTTTATGTTGTGAAGTGTTATATGTGCTTCTCTGAATCTGTGACAAAAATCTATCGAATGTTTAATGTGACCGGGAGAAAAAGTGCCTAAAAAACCATTTACAAATTTTGTAATGGAAAGCTCTGGCAAATGTCTTTATGAGTTTTGGGAAGCCATAAAAGTAGGGTAGTTTTTGATTAACAAATTTAAATTTCTCTAATAGGCCAATTAATTTTAACTTTCGAAAAAACTTCTGTGGTGACGTTTTGGAGGGGATTTTTCGTCAGTTTGTCGTAATTGTTAGTGTCACTAAGGAGTTGGTTGATTTTGTCTAGGTAGAAGTCTTTGTCCATGATTTACGATTTTGCCGTCTTGTTGTATCTACTTTTTTTTCTAACGCTCGATTCATACACCGGAGCTTAACTAAGAGTGCCACTAACTGTTCCTACCAAACATCCTTACTACCAATCGCCCCTGTTTTTTTTTTTATTTCTCTCCCTGGCTTTGTCTTAAACCCACTCGTATATCAGCACCATGCAAGCCGAGGACTTTAAAAGCCTTTACGGGAATTGGGAGAGGATGGGATTGACAGGACAACCTTTATTTGACTGGGTCCAAGAGAAGGTAGCTGCTGCAAAGAAAGAGAGGGAGGACGAACAATCAAGACTTGCAAGGGAAGAACAAGAGAGACAGGGAAGGACAAGGAAGACTGGATAACGTTGCAAGGGAAGAACAAGGAAGACTAGATAGAATTGAAAGGGAAGATAAGCAAAGGGCCCATGAACTCCAGTTGCTCGTGTTCGTGCTGGCTGTCCCACTCAGGCTCCCAGCACACCCACACTTGTCCAAGCTAATACTTTTATACCCAATTGGTCTGTAACCGAACCTGATGTGGCTCGATCAGGTGGAAGAGGTATTTATTTAAGGGCTGTTGCCTTGTATAATAAGGCGCCCTGTGAGGTTATGTTAGACTTGCGATAATCTTACACTAAGTTGGTTGGTTCTGACTTCCATACTCATTGGAGTGTCTTGGGGTTTGATGATAACTACGAAGTCAGTATCTCCTCTGGTTAGGATGACGGAGATGTGTTAAACTCATGATGACAGGTTTCTAGTAGAAAACACTGAGTACAAAAAATCATATATTCTTCTGAGATTATAAGATGAAATTATACAAGTCTGCCAATGATGATGACTGATTGGATTCTGCTTTATGAACCTCAGATAAAAATGGACAGGTCTTCTAATGACGATGGCTTGATCGCTTCTTCTCTACAATCTGGTTTACAATTCATAAAGGAAGCAGACAGTAGCTCGAACATACGAACATACACACAGATGACATAGATTACAAATCACATAGGCCGTTTGAATTTATAGGTCACGGTGGTCGCCTCAAGCAAGAAGCTTGGGCTATAGTTTATAAACAAATGAATGACCGCAGGTGATGGCACTAGACATTGACTGATTATACAGTCATCTTAGCCTACTTTATTATATACGTCATCTTAGCTACTTTATCGAAGAATCTGGCCTGATCACATTCCTGCAAGCAATATGGTGACTCTGGTCAACCATATTGGTTTTTTTTAATTAATCATAGTTTTAGTTTTTTATATATATGGAATAACATTCCATATTTTTATTATGTAACACTTGCATTTAACACTTACCCACTTGCTCCTGCCACAGTCTCCCTGCTTATGGGAAAACATCTAAGAGAAAAGGGCGTAGTTGCTTTAAACGCCCTCCCTGAGGAGGATCAAGGTAAGCTGGAGGAAGTGCGGAAAGCTATCGTTAAGGCCTATGAAATAACCCCCAAATGCTGCAAAAAACGTTGGCGAGGCCAAATAAAGGAAGCAAGGCCAGAGCGATTCAAGATCGGAAATGTCACGTACTGTGTCCCTCCTACCCTCACCACCCACATCTGTGAGAAGGCTCCCACTACCCTTGCTGAATGCTGCTGCCTTGCGGACACATGGGAGGACACACATCATGCCTGTGCTACTATGAGATTCAGGACCCTCTGTAACACGGTTTTTTTTATTTTGCTCCTTATCAAAGCATTGGATGTAGCTGAAAGTTGACATATGTATATTGTACAACCACACAAATTTTGTCAGCATTATCAATAACCTAAACCCGATAGTTTTAATTTTTATAGAGTAAAAATGATCTAGCCGACGCCATGGCCAATGATTGCGAGCCAAGAGTCGGAAAACATTCATTACGTAAGCAAAGTAAACATCGTTTTACGTAATGTTGCCCCGCCCATCCACCAGACAGAAACCCATTCACCTTATTCCATCGGCTCTGAAACCCATAGTAGTCAAGAATGGCTAACAGGATTTGGAATTGTCCCCGTGGTTGCAAAACTGCTTTGTCTTACGACTTGCAACTTTATGCAGTCAAAGAAAGCCCGTGGCCATACTTACTATGCCATGGAATAGGTAAATTTTTTTTTTTATTCAGTTTCCTGTTTAAATACAATGTTTATGGTCTGATTTGTATTTAGCGTAACGTGATTATAAAACTTGTAATGTCATTCAGGATTTTGAACATTTCCATTAACTATTCACTATGCCACCAAGAGAGAGAGAAAGAGAGAGATTGTATGTAAACAGTCTTTATATAACTACTTTTGTTAAAAAAAGATTTTTATCCAAAGCAATACAAGCTTATATTGTCTAAAATCTCCAGCAGACCAACGGATCATCTGATATAATTTTTTTTTCTTTTTCTTTAGTCTGTACAACCATGTTGGATATAAAGACTTTATGAATGGCGGAATGATACATAGGATGTGGGTGGGGTATCTGTGCTAGCGTAGTAATCTACTGTAGCAGTAGTGGCCGCAAAATTAGTAATAGCAGCAATATACATGAATTAAACGTTAGGCCAACTGCTGGGATCCTTGAGGATCATTTAGCACTTCTTACAGCTACTCGAGAAATGAGTTTTTATAGCCAGAAGTTATATTTTATAATACAACAATGTCCATGATAGCCTTCAGTGTTATCCTGAATTACACGAGGCCAAAGCGGGTGGAGCCTTATGAAGGCATCATTTTGACAATAATTATTGGTGAAGGTTTAAAGCCAAAATATGGTACCGGCTATTTTTTTTTCAGTAAATAGGTAGATAGCCGATAAATAAAATTGCTTGACATTGGATACAGCAATTATCAAATCAAGCTTGTCTACTATGTCTATGAAAATTACCAAATATTCCGTACATCTTGTCAATCTGATTGTGACCTATAAAGTAGATTATAATTTCTTAGGACACTTATTTTGGGAGTTAGACTAATAATCGAAGTGTTTTTGTATTTATTAACATATTTTGTTGGTTTGTTCATTATGACAATTATCAGTGGAGAGGATTCAGAGTTCTAAAGGTGTACTGCTGTTGATTGTATTTAAATTTTTATGTCACTGTTGCCAGAGGTCTAGCCTTCGTTACGTATAGCCAATCATCCATCGAGAAAGAGGGAAGAAAAATGCTGTCATAAGTTACGTAACAAGTGCGTTCGAAACCTTATCTCTGAGTAAGTTGGCCCGCGTTCTTCAAAAAAATTCACTTTTACATTGTAAGTACCAAATTTATTCAACCTATGTAATGCAGAATGCAGTCAAGATTTATGTGTAGATATAATGTGTATTCTGAATAAGCGTTATATCTATGAAATGCATAGGTAAAAAGGTTATTGCCAAAAAAACCAAAGTGTTACAGAAGCCCTGAATCTCATAGTAGTTCGTTAGGATGAAAGATCTGCCCTACTTTCACCTCCAGTCTCCCCCTGCCCAAAAACAGGTCATTTGCAAAAGACCATTGTCTGCGATTTCTGTAACAAATCTGACCATCCCACAGAGCAATGCCGTAACAGGACCCAGGCCCCTCCCAAGGCGCCTTCCATACACTCTCTTGGAAATCCACCCCAACAAGTCCCTCCAACTCCGTGTGTGCCAAATAACAAACCAAACCACCCCTCGAGAGCAATTCCCCAAAGAGATTTTAGTAACGAAGAGTGCAAGGATTGTGACCAGAAGGGTCACAAATCCGCATTGTCCCCTCTTTATTCAGAAGCCATTGCTTGGCAGTTTCTGGATCCTTCATCCTTAGGTCCTCCTACTAAGGGACTCATATACTGGTACCTGCTCGAGATAATTACCCCACATGCCAGGTCAACGCTTTCAATGACACTGGCCCACAAATCTCCCTGATACAGGAGGATAAGGTCCCCCATGGGGCCCCCATGGACTGTCGGAACTTCATCAATCTTGAGGGTATCAACTGATCCAAAATGATACTCCCCAGTGTCCAGTTGAGGCTCATGTGCCCCTCACCGATTCAAAGTGAGTGCACTTGCAGTAGCAAACTACTTCCCTGGAAGATACGACATCCTCCTGGGACAGGACTTCCAGTCACCTTCCAGTTTACATCACTCCCAGGGTCTTAGCCCCTCCAATCCTCAATCCTCAATCAGGCATAATTACACTTCCAAAGTAGTTCATTCTATCGCAAAATCCCTTGCAATATTATTAAGGCAAAGTGTAGATACAGGCAAGATTTATGATGAGCATAAATTAGCATATATTACCCCCTACTTTCAAAAGTGGATCAAGACTAGAGGTAAGTAATTATAGGCCTGTGAGTCTAACATCACATATCATGAAAGTGTATGAAAGGGTAATGAAGAAAAATATGAAACATTTAAGTAAAAATAATTTGGTTTAATATAGGACCTCATGGTTTTGTACGGAAAAAGTACACAAAAGCCCAACTGTTAGTCCACTGTGAGAACATATATCAAATATGATAAACGGAAAAGAAACAGATGTGGTTTATCTAGACTTTGCAAAAGCTTTGACAAGGTATATCATAATATATTAGCAAAGAAAATTAGAAAACATAATATAATGGACAGAGCAGGAAGATGGTTAAAAGAATTTATACACAACAGAAAACATTTAGTTTTTGCAAATTATGAGAAATCGGATGAAGCTAAGGTAATATCCGGTGTGCCACAAGGTACGGTGCTAGCTGCTTTGCTGTTTTTTATTATGATTGCAGACATAGACAGTAATGTTTAAGGACTCGGTAGTGAGTAGTTTCGCCGATGACACAGAATAAGTAGAGAAATTACTTGTGATGAAGATAGGAACTCGCTACAATGAGACCTTAACAAAGTATATGAATGGGCAGGATAATAGGATGGTATTTAACTCTGATAAATTTGAATCAATAAATCTATTGCAAATGCAAAACAAAAATGGGAATGTTGTTACGGGCACTTCGAAACAAGAAAAGCTGAACACATGATTATGCTTTATAAAAACATATGTTCGTAGTCCACTTGAATATTGCTATATGATATGGTACCCACACTACGAAAAGGATATTGCCCAAATAGAGAGTGTATAAAGGTCCTTTACAGCTAGAATAGAAGTTAAGGATCTTGACTACTGGGAAAGACTACAATTTTAAAAATTATATAGTCTAGAAAGGAGAAGATAACGCTACATGATAATTCAGGCATAGAAACATATAGAAGGAATTGCTGAAAAACATCATGGAGCTAAAAATATCAGAAGAGCTAGCAGAGTAGATTAAAGAGTGCCCAAAACTATACTAGGAAAACTAAGAAAGCACACAGGCATTAATCCACTATGCACGAGCATCGACAATGCAGCGTCTATTCAATGCGTTGCCATCTCATCTGAGGAATATATCAGGAGTGAGCGTAGATGTGTTTAAGAATAAGCTCGACAAATATCTAAGTTGCATCCCAGACCATCCAAGATTGGAAGATGCAAAAGTATACCGGAAGATGTACTAGCAACTCTCTGGTAGACATTAGAGGTCTCACACCGAGGGACCTGGGGCGGGGAACCCGAACAAGAGGTTAGGTCTTTAAGGTACGGTCTGTAAGGCCAGTGCCCTTCGAGCGCCTTGCACAATGCCAGTCTACGACCATCAGAAACATCAAGCTCCTGAGAAATATACCTCCTGCGACTGGCCCGGCCATGCATCTTGTAACATAGCACTCCTCCAATCTCCTTTCAGGAGGTTCAAGCTCTAACCTAAAACCACTGCCTTTTCCATTGCGTGCTCTGAGCAGTGCCAAGCTCCATTCATCCCAAATGTTGAGCCCATTCAAAACTCCTTATCAGTGCCAAAACACACCCACACTCTCCCTTCAGGACATCCCAGTCTGAGTCCTCTCTCTTCTCCCGGCCTGTCTCCGCTACAGCGTCAGTAAGAGAGACGGATTTCCGTAACCACGGCGTAAGCTCATCCCACGACACAGCCTCGCAACATGTGCCTGAGGTTGGTCATCGTAACCTGTGAGCCTCTCACAATTACCACCCCTCTTCCTCTATTTCCCTGTCTGTATCCGACAATTCCCTGAGTAAGAAATCTGCCATCTCGCAATTGGCCGGAGAACTTAAGGAACTGCAACAGCTTATATAGGACCTTTAGGCAGTGCCCCTGTGCCCCAGTGCCACATCAGCCAGACCAGGTGGCACTCCGTCTTCATCCAACTCGGTTCCCCCAATTCCACATAGAACTTCAATCCTGAAGCTTAAAAAAGGCCCAAGGAAGAAACGTACACAGTATAGAGCCTACAGGGAGCTTAAGAAAACACGAATTTCTTTGCACTAGTGTCAACCTGCCCCATTGCCTCAAATTACATTTCATAGGAATCTGGCACTTCTAAACCAGAGTAGGATGCCAGGTCTCCTCCCTAATTCATACTTCCTCTAAAATCTAATCTTCTTCTCGTAGTATTTGCTCACCCCAAGCTTTGGTAATTTTTCTATTATTCTCTCTTTCTCTTTTGTTTTGCTTTAGGGTGGGTGTGTGTGTGTGTATATTTGTCTCCCTTGAATTCGCTATTGTTTAACTTGCAATTTAATCCCTTTACCTAGTAAACTTCCGTGACAAACTTGCCCATCTATGAATTTATTCCTGAGCCTATAATGGTTCCCGTATTTTGTTTTTTTATTATTATTATTATTATTTCCTTATCGTTCCAATTCTGCGAATGCAGGGGGCCAAATCGCCGATCTATTTGGGTTGTAAGTCTTCTCGACTTCCTTACTTATGCCGAAGTGCCACCGTTGCATGAACAGCCTGGCACTCCCCACGATGATTTAACCTTTTCAAGAGTCAAGAAGATTTTGAACACATTAATCCTAACTTCTTCCTCAAACATTCATAAATATCAAGTATCTGAAATGTTTTATTTAACAAATATGCAAGCCAACGAATAGCAGAGCCAAACGTGGTTCCTCTTAATATTACTGTCATGTTATTTCGTTCATGTAGTTTACCTATGCCTATAGGCACCCTTTCACCTCAGTGCCATGTGTGACACTGTACCGTCGTCCCAAGTAACGACCCAAGTTTTGGTTAAAAAACCTAACCAAACCAATATACATTTTTGTAATGCATGGCTTTAACTACGTTTAATTAACCATACTTTAAGTACCAGATTACTTTAACAATTACTTTAAGGGTAAAAATTTAAGGTTATTGTATTTGATATTTCTAATTTCCTTTTCATTTGTTTCTTTGTCAAAGTTACTGATAAAAACTAACTGTAGACTAAGATTTTATTTGTATATTAATAATGACGGAAATGCATGCGTTACTCCTTTACTGAAATATGGTTCCTCTAAAAGCAATCCTGCTTGAAAGTAATAGTAACTTCTAATTTGTCGTTCTGTTACCCTTAAACATTTTATATTCTTTGTATCATATGACTATTGATGCATCTTTAAGAATTTTGCAAATATCCTTATAAAGCAGGAGGGCAATCTTTTTACTATTTATGAGAGCCACTGGAGTAAAAGCATAAAAGAAAATGAAGCTTTGTCCGCCGACTTACTTGGATTGGTAGACATGTCGCATCCGAGTGAAGGTGCGAAATGTCAACTTAGGGATGGGGGGTGCTAAATGTTTTTCAAGCAATCCTCCGCCCAAAGCTTCATTAAATCAAATAACACGACGCTTTCACTTATTGCTGGCTGACAAAAGATGGCCTTCAACCTTGGCCCCTTCCTAACTTCTTTAAGTGCTCTCTCTCTCTCTCTCTCTCTCTCTCTCTCTCTCTCTCTCTCTCTCTCTCTCTTTCTCTTTGTTTGAACCTGTGGCTGTTTAGGATTGTCTTGTGTCAGAGCACACCCTGGTCCGATGGAAAAACAGCTGTGGAACCCAGGAATTAGCAAAGAAAGTGGGCCCCAGATAGATTGACCAGGTGGTTCCTTGATCTGACCACGTGGCCTGCAAGATCGCGCGATAGCGCGCACATGACATAGATATGGGATGCAATTAGGAGTGAGAGACGAGGCAGACAGCTGGACAGCAGAGACAATTTTGGAACCAAAAGGGCGACATCTCTCCAACAGCTTCTCAACAACCCACCCACCCCCCACCCCCTTTTTTTTCCGTCCGGAAGGTCGATCCAAAGTATCTTTACAGTGTAGCTAGGTCTCCATCCACAACCTATTTCGCCGCCTAAGCCATCCCAATGACAAGGTAATGGGTTCTGTATAGATGTTTTTAATCAGTCACGTGAATTTCGTAATTCTCTTGCTAAACTTTCGACTTTTTTTCACAAAGACAGTGTTCATATCAGCCTTACAGTGCAGTGTATCGTTCAATAAGTGCTATTATTATTGACCGTGCTTGATATTTCTGTGCCTTGTTTGATATCGACAGCTGCTCTTGTATGAAATTTGGGATAAGTTCTAATCTATGGTATGGTTTGTATTATCTATATGATGGAAAATTGCCGAACTATTTTGTCTATATCTAACTGATGGTCATGCAGAGTTAATCCTCCGAGAGAGATTTTCATATGTATCCATAATATGACTTATCACAGTCCCTACAGGAAATTTCATAAACTCCTTTGAAAGGATATGTTATTTATTGTTAAGTAAATAATCTGGCACCTGCATATTGCAATATATCCATAACGAACAATGAATTAAGAAACTACGCCAATTCTTCGTTGTCCGACAGTACACGGGATTTACTAAAGAACTTGCCAGCGATGGCTACAGAGAGGAGAGTTCAAGAAGGGAACAGAAAGAATGCTAAGGAATGCTAAATGCTGCACAAGACCAGCCCTAAGAATCAGATATGTCCAAAGTACAATAGATGGGAATCACATCTCAGCTATATGAGACTTAGGTTACATTGCAAGACTGCAGAGTAACCGCTTTTGTTTTCTGGAAAGAAAATTAGTGTTTCTTGACTGTGGAAGGAAAACATTACAGGTCATTATAAAATTAGATTTCTATATTGGCAGCTGCCCCCAGGACAACACGCTATACATAGGACTATCTAATATCGTGTTAACGCAAAAAACCATATAACTGAATATCTAGAACCTGTTATCGTCTTCATCCTCCCGACGAAGACAGCCATCTTTTCCACAATTTATAATAGGAGAATGACGTGCTTGACACAGAATCTGGTGGACTAAATCTTGGTTATCTTTATTAGGTCTCCAGATCAAAAATTATGTCTTCTTGAGTGAATTTCCCTTGTCATTACTAAATAAACCTGCATTCTGAATACATAGGATTAGATAGAATGAGGAAAACATATTCGGTAAGAGAGTCGATCACCTGTTAGAAGAGAAAGAAAGAATGCAACAAGTGGAGCATAGTTTTTTTTTTTTTTTTTTTTTTTTTTTTTTTTTTTTTTTTTTTTTTTTTTTTTTTTTTTTTTTTTTTAGGTTGGGGCTCAGTTGGAACAGCGTTTCCAGGTTGAAAGGATAACCATTTCAGTAATGAATGGAGCCCTCCTAAAGTTCACACCCTGTTCTATTATATAATAGTACACACATACACATACACAAACACTCACACACATACATGCATATGCATATATATATATATATATATATATATATATATATATATATATATTATATATATATATATATATATATATGCTTATATGTCACTAAATAGCTCATGGCAATATATTTAGCCAAGGCCACAGGAAAAATAAAAGGAAGTACCGAGTGCTTTCGTGTTATTCTATAAATGTGAATTATTTCTATATTACAGAGGATCAATAAAAGTTTATTGAGAAACGTTTAGTGCTATTCTGACAGTCTGTAATATAAAAATAATTCACATTTATAAAATGTAAAATTAAAGTGTACTTGCTAATTTAAAAAGGAATACATAAAAAACTAGTTATTCATAACATTAGTTGTTAAGAACTAAATAAAACTAAAATTATTTACAAGGTGACATTAAAATTGACGAAATTTAAGATTAAACAGGATAGGACCGTCGTTTTGCCCAGCCCTCGACTACGCAAAGAAAAGCTGAGTAGAGGATTGACTCGAACTAAGGGAAGGAACGAGGTGCCTGATATGTTATATAGAGTCAAGTGTCGTTTATATATTTGGCTGGTGCTGGGTAATTGACAAAATTCTGCGCTCATGTAAGGCAAAGAGCCATGTGAACCTTTAATTTGGTCACTATTAGGTGATTGTGCCTTACGATTCTAAAACAAATGGATATGAAACGGGCAAATAATTATTTTTTTCTTGCTGCACAGTTATAATGAATAAACTAAAGATTTAAAAGAGTTTGCAAGAGAAGGATTAACCAGTCGTAATGTAATATGAGTCTTGGCATCTACCTGTATAACTTGGCTTTTCTGATTCAAAATAATGAATCCAGGAAGAACTTTTAAAGTCATCAATCCTGCCTGCCAATTGGCCCTTCTTCTTTTTCTGGTTCTTATGATGATATACTTGCTAAATGTTAAAGAAGACAAACTGACACTTTCCTATACTTACTAAGTTATAATACCTTTGGGTGGTATTAAAAAGTTTTTATACCATTTTTTGTAAAACAACGACATCCTTATCCGGTCTATTTGACCATTCTCCATTATAACTACGAAATATTCCTTTATTTTACATTTTCAGTTTTGATCCTCAGCCCTCTATACAATTGCAGTCTTACTATCATTAAAAATCATAAGATGAACCCTATTCATACGGGACAAGCCCACAGTTCAAGCTTCCAAAGAATATGGTGTTCATTAGCAAGAAGTATCAGAGGAAACACATAAAGAAGAGATCACATATTAAAAAAGAACAAAAAACGAACAAATTAATAAATAAACAGGCAAGCCTAATTAAATTATTAAAGTATAAGAATTGTATTAGGGTAGTAATGAATTGGACCTTTGTTTGAACTTCTGAAATTCCAATTCAAGGAACAAGGAACCATTGGGATAAAAATAATAGATTAATGTTCTTTCATTTTAACTTCCGGGAAAGGAAGATCAACTATTGTTATCACGACTGGCAGAGCCCACTTGACTGCGCAGCCAGAAATCCTCTCACACAGGTTCCCTCACATAATGTCCATGAAGTTAGCATGAGAGAAACAATTCATCATTTTGTTCAAACTGCACCTGTTGCTGAAGGCGAATTTAGTGTAAATGACTCTCTTTGATGGTCTGTAACCAAACTTTCCCGTTCCATGAGTGAGGTGGTATTCCGTCTCAACTGCATTCCTCAAATTCACAAAACACCCGATAACTCCTAATCCACCAGCCAGTCTCCAGATTCGTTGCATGATTTGGTGATCGCTGTTCATGTCAAACAGCCAACGCTGACAGATGAAGAAGCGGGAACATGTCTGGATGGAAGAGGGACACATCATTTAGGGCAAGAGTCGTAATATTCCGACGGCTTCCATACTTACCACCGCACCCTCCCCCTTGTCCCCCAATCTCCAACTACAAAGACGCCACCGCCCTGCCCCCTAATACCACCATCTTCGTCTCAGAAACAGAGATACACACAGACGGAGAGTTTAATGAACAGCGACATGACCTACAGCACTAAACAAAGACAGTAAACAAAATAAATTGCCATTACTGCATTTCCAACAAAGGACTAAAAGTTAGAAAATTTTATTGTCTGACTCTATAGGAACAAAAACATCACAAAAGTTTATTAGTGAAGGATTACGCTCATTAACCACTATCTCCTTTGAGCGGTTGTTCTGCAAAACAGACCCTATAATGTTGCAGACATTATACAAGAAAATTATGAAACAATAATTCAGACTAAAAATACTAGATATTCTTTTTATTTGCTATATGGTGATCATATCTTTGTTTTCAGTATTATCTTAAAGAAAATGCCCTATTGAAGCTTCATCATAAGGGCGCTTCTGAGAAACCGTTTGATGTTTTAGCAGCATCTAATAAAAAAAAATCAATATAGTGGAAGTGACGAGCCATGCAAAAACATGCCAGGGGCGAGGAGGCTGAGATAAGGGTATTGGAGATGATACCAAGAGATGAACGGCCCAACCTTCCGGCGATGCCAGGGGAAGGAAGGCTAAGGAAAGCAGATGAGGGGCCATTGTGGGAAACAAAATAGTTTTAAAAAAAAAAAATAAAATAAATAAATAAAATAAAATTGATACTTTGATTACATTACTTAGCATAAAAAAACGAAATTTTTAGAATATCTTGCCCTGTAGTTACTTTATTTTCATTAGGAAATGAATTTTAATCTCTGGCTATCAGTTACTGTTGCTGATCTGGCATGTTTTGAACAATCCCTCTTTCCTTCTTCATGATCGAAGAGAACAAACTCCTCGTAACATAGATTTGATGTTCTTGGATATAAGAGGGTCAAGATACTGACAAGTGAGGATATTTCCTCACTGACAGTGAGGAAATATCCTCACTTGTCGTATCTTGCCCTCTTATATCCACAATCGATTTTAATTCCGCTTAGCAAGGAAACTGTAATTCTATGGAATTCAAGGACCTTTCTTGACATCATGCTTTTGTTTATTGACAATTTAATAGTATTTGGCAAGAGAAACGCCAATTCAGACTGCTGGTGATTCAAAACAAATATCTTGAAATTTCATTTCAATAATAAAATGGAAAAAAGTGGCAGAGAAATCTTTACAGTCAACACATACAGTCACCCCCATCACACTCGATCGAGTGTCCACTAAACGCAAGTGCAAAGGAATATATTGTTTTTGTATCAGTATAAAAAGAAATGTGGGGGAGAGTGGTATAAAAACTTTGCTCGTGTCACCTGCATAAGATATAAGAAAGAATACATGCGCTATTGTAATGCATTGAAGTGGTCAGTCCAAAACAAGCAAAAAGACCATTCTAAACTCTTGTGGTTTAAGAGTTCATATATATGTTACTATATTTTGTAGTTCTCTCTGTGTGTCTGAAAACTGAGGTAGTGCCTTACTGACACTCTTAAAAGACTTTGCTAGAGAACAGAAACATAACAAAACTCTAAGGCTGAATGTCGCTATCAATGGATGGGAAAAAATTATATGAAAACTTTGGATTTAGTTTTCACTAAATTACATGGGTAAGCAATTTACATCCTAAGGGTGACAGGTACTCACATTGGTCCAAAAATTAAATGGAATGTGATTGATTGAAAATCAACTGGGACACGTGGCTGGAATAATAATCCAGGCTGAGAAATAAGGTTTGCACTTAATAGTTTCTGACGTCCCTTCCAAGTGTTCCAAGTTTCGTTTCTCTCACAGCTAGATGAGATATTTGCATCTGTAAAGCGATTGCATTCCAGGATAGTACTAAGGCAATTGACACGTTGGAACATTAAATACGATTCTCTCTTATTACTTCACATCAAAGTCCACTCACAGGGATATAGAATGACTGGAAGCTTACACTTAAAGTGATACTGTGTTGTTTTATCAATTAAGGGGATGCTTAGCATGAAACAACAACATTACTTCCTGATGCAGCAGATGCTAGTCTAAATGGGAATATCACAATTAAATTCAACATCATAAGGGGAATTATTTACAGAATGGAAGGTAGTAATGAGGAACTTCGTTACAGTAAGCAAAATAGTTAATGTGATGCTGAGCAAATAGGGGAACAGTCGCCTTGTAAAAATGAAAAGGAAGTACAGGCAAGAGACAAAAGAAACCAACTGATTGCACTCAAAATTACTCCATTACAGTACCTCGGGATCCATGCTGTTCTTGGCTTCTTCCGAATTGCTGGGCTGAAGTCTTTTCACTATGGACAATAAATGAACACGTGGAGGTCCCCACAGAGGAGAGGGAGAGCAAAAGGGGGAGATAGGTGTAATATCTGTTACCACTGGAGAAATTTTAAGGATGCTCGTCAGTTGCCTCCTGAATTTATAACCTCTCCTTCCAGCTCTCTCTACTAACATGTGCTCTACACAAAGTCTGAATCATGGGACCCTGCTGAGTACCTGAGGGGATTAATTTCAAAGCAGCCAACTGGAAGGTACAAAGAGGTATCCAATGAGAATGGAGGCTGGCGAAGAGGGCCGGCTGAAAAAATTTCTGAATTTAATTCTAAAATTAGTTATTTTGCCTTGATTCTGGCTTATCCCCTGAACACTTCCCCCATTCTAAAGGACATTCCAACCCTAGACAGGTTGGAATGGCCAAGACAAATCAGAAACAAGGAGAAATGGCGGTGCAAATAACCATGCCTTCCATACCCATTTGAGTGGACTCATGACATAAAAGTCAAACTCTGCAGATAATGATCCTCACATTTGAATGCGTACTCTTCATGCAGATAATTTTTAAAATTATTAATTCTTGAAAATTTGTTAAATCAGTGACTTAATGACTGATAATTATCAATTTGGTATAGCACAACAAAAACTAAATTAAAGTTCATTACTCTTAAATTGCAACATCATACTAGAAATTACTTTATCAGATGCTCTTAAGTTACAGGATGATACTGTCAGCTTACTGTTTAAGGCAACATGTGCTCTTAATTTGCCCTGATGGGGCAATATGAAGCGTCCGTAGGGGTGTTAATAGCCCTACAATTTTGTTAAATAATATGCCCTGTGCCATTAGAGCTACATATATGATAAGTGTTTCTGTTGGGTAAAACATTATAGCGCTAATCAGTATATGAATTTCTCCCTAGAGAATATTAGTCTAAATCCAAAGGGATGGAGTCAAGGAAGAGTAATTCCCCCTAGATAGGAAACAAAATCACCTAAAGAATAGATCTCATCAGAGAACATGGAAAATTACACAAAATATAGACTAGGGAGGAATATCAAATCAAACAATTAAATCAAAATAAACAATGTATAAGCAAGCCATGCTTTGAAATATATTGCCTTAGTAGGCTAAGCTAAACGTATAGCATTTTGGCTGGCTATAAGTATTCCTAGCCTCATGAAATAAGAAGTGTCAGTGATATGGCACTGTGCACTTTTATGACTAGCCTACGAGCTTGAAGATGCATATCTTTGAAGATTATGGATGCCTTTATAGTAGTTTTTAGCGAAATACTAACTTATAAGGCCAGAATTGCTGGCCGAAGGGCTCTGTCTAAGCAAAGCATAAAATGGGAATAGATGCCTAAAAGCATAAAAGAGAAGGTATTGAAAGCACAAAAATAGAAATAGTTACAAAAGGATAAGAAAGAAGAAAATAACAGAACCAGGCACTCTCCTTTGGATGGAGAGGGCCAGAATTTTCTATAGGGAGGTGGCACTGTGCTGGGCACTAATGCGGAGAGAGACTGTCAACTCCTTAGAGCTTCTGAAAACCTTGACGCCCTTTTCCTGTCTTCCTTCGACCTATCTGATGCAATAGGAGTCCTTAAGAGATTCAAGTCCAATGAAGATGCCGAGTGGCATCAGCTCTGGCTGCTGAGACAACCGGGCATAGGCACTCGTCCTGATGCCTAACACTGCTTGGTTCAATTCCTAGGGTTCTTTGGCCAAATTGGATTCGGTTGAGTCCTTACTCAGGGACTGGTTAGCTGTTGACAGAGTGGGAGTGGAGGAGGTAATGGTGTTTGTAATAGGCTCAAAAGTTTGGTTGACCGACTCTGGGCTGGAGTGAGCGTAGATGGAGTTTAAGAATAAGCTCGACCAAATATCTAAGCTGCATCCCAAGAGCATCCAAGATTGAAGATGCAAAATATACCGGAAGATGTACTAGCAACTCTCTGGTAGATATTAGAGGTGCCTCCACACTGAGGGACCTGGGGCAACCCGAACAAGATGTAAGGTCTGTAAGGTCTGTAAGGTCTGTGATGTCACACCATTGGTGGAGTGTCCGCTGCGGTCATGAGTGTCCTAGAGGATTCCTATTGGAATTCGCTCTTCAGAAAAGCGACCTGGACTGAGAGCTCCATGAGGGAGACTTGAGTCTTACCTTGGCACTGGCGCTGAGGACTTTCCTGGCATAATGAGAGGATTCGAACGTGGCTCAACGTCCATGTTGGATGGAGCATGACACTGCCTGGTACCTTCAAGTGGCACTGGCTGTGTACAGGTAGATCTTGGAGGATGGTAGAATTTGTTTGGAGCTATGTAAGGGTGGGGGCCCTGACACTGTAAAAAGGTAGGAGGAGACTTCATAGCTTCTCTTTTCTTTTGCTCTCTCTCTTGGGCTGCTTCCTTCATCTTGTCGTTCATCCAATTGACCAGTTTTGTGCCCTCTAGCCCCATTGCTTTCCTGGCTTCGGTGAAGGCCTTAACCTCCTCCAGCAATGTGTTGCTGGCCATTTCCTCATGGGTAAAACGCGAGTAGCACTAGCCTGGGAATCTGAGTATATGAACGCAGGCACTAACCTTGAATAGTTAAGATGGATAAGTTATAAAACTACAAATATTGGCACGGGTAAGCTGAATAACTCAACATTATACCAGGGAAATAACAAGTATCCATATGTCTTCGATATGCACAGAAGCAGATGAGATGACACCAAAAAGGGCTGTAAATGTTCTTCAAGTAGTGAGAAAAACTCATGCAGTTAACGTGAAAATGCCAGTTGAAGAAATTGTAAAAGGCTTCATGCAAGTGCGGAAAATCCCTCAAATGCGATGGTAAATAACAATTGTATTCTTGTAAATAACAGCTCAACTAGGCTGTAAATGAATGCCATGTAAGGGCAGAAAACTCAACACAGATACTGTGTTAAATTGCAGCTGTATCCCTGTAAATAACAATTCAAGTAGGCTGTAAATGAATGCCACATAGGCCTAGAAACTCAATGCAAATTGACATGGTAAATTGCAGTTGATAAAATAAAAAAAATGTATATAGGATTTTATTCGTCTCAAGAACGACACAGAAAGAAAGAAAAATGTTACCAATGAAAATCTTTGACACTTGCCTGAATTGCTTAGAATATTTTGTTGTGCTATGTTACAGCTAGCATCGGAAACAATGATGATTAAGGGAAAACAGAAAGAACGAAACAAATAAAAAAAAATTCTCTATTCAGGTGCACATATGAGTTACACCAACTTCAAGGAATTGCCTGAGATGCTGATATAGCGCAAGGCAAACCTCCGTTATACTCTTCGGGGTATGATGTTTTTCTCACCACCTAAAGTTCTAGGTTTTTTCCTCCCTCGAGAAACTAGAAAGCCTCCTACCTGTCGTGAATTTAAGTTCCTGAAGAATTAGGTCTTGCACACGTTCACGGCTAGATGGTAGGGTGTTGGGAGGGAAAGGATTCATCTCTCACATGGCCATGAATGAGACGACGTTAGGACTTAAGAGAGAGGCAAAGAAAAACAAACACACGTGGCTAGCTGCCCTTTATTTATGACAGGTAATCAGTTTTATTTACCTGATCTCATTATTTCTCTTTAACATAGAACAGAAGTGTTGATAGTTTATTTTCTTGCTGTTATTCTGAGTTGAATTAATTTATGTTAACTTTAGTTATTGTTTAACCTTTTTCATAAAAACGGGAACAAATCGATTAGCAACATTTGACCAGGGGATTTGTCCAGGAACACTCCTTATAAAAGGATTTTATTTTTTCTATCCTGCCCAAAAAAGCGGTTTTATCGCAGAAGAGAGACCTTACCTTAACAGACCTTACAGTTCGTTCGGGTTGCCCCAGGTCCCTCAGTGTGAGGCGCCTCTATGTCTAACCAGAGAGTTGCTAGTACATCTTCCGGTATATTTTGCATCTTCCATCTTGGATGGTCTGGGATGCAGTTTAGATATTTGTCGAGCTTATTCTTAAACACATCTACGCTCACTCCTGATATATTCCTCAGATGAGCTGGCAACGCATTGAATAGACGCTGCAGTATCGATGCTGGTGCGTAGTGGATTAATGTCCTGTGTGCTTTCCTTATTTTCCTGGTATAGTTTTGGGCACTATTGGAATCTACCTCTGCTTGCTCTTTCTGATATTTTTAGTTACCATGATATTTTCTGTTATTCCTTCTATCTGTTTCCATGCCTGAATTATCATGTAGCGTTCTCTTCTCCTTTCTAGACTATATTTTAAGGATTGTAAGTCTTTCCCAGTAGTCTAGGTCCTTAACTTCTTCTATTCTAGCTGTAAAGGACCTTTGTACTCTCTTTTATTTGTGCAATATCCTTTTGATAGTGTGGGTACCATATCAATATTGCAATATTCAAGTGGACTACGAACATATGTTTTATAAAGCATAATCATGTGGTTCAGCTTTTCTTGTTTTGAAGTGCCGTAACAACAATTCCCATTTTTGCTTTACATTTGTGCCAAGCAGAATTGCTATTTGATCATTGCATAACATGTTCCTATTCATCATCACACCCAAGGTCTTTTAACTGCTTCCTTCTTTATTTGTGATTGTCTCATTATGGAGGTCCCCTATATGCATAGCTTTCCTTCTCTGTCTCCATAATTTATTGATTCAAATTTATCAGAGTTAAATACCATCCTATTTACCTCTGCCCAATCATATACTTTGTTAAGGTCTCTTTGTAGAGCGTTCCTATCTTCATCACAAGTAGTTTCTCTACTTATTCTTGTGTCATCAGCGAAACTACTCACTACCGAATCCTTAACATTACTGTCTATGTCTTCAATCATAATAACAAACAATATTGCAGCTAGCACCGTACCTTGTGGCACACCGATATTACCTTGGTTTCATCCGATTTCTCATCGTTTTGCAATAACTATCTGTTTTCTGTTGTGTAAAAATTCTTTTAACCATCTTCCTACTTTATCTACGATATTGTGTTTTCTAATTTTCTTTGCTAATATATTATGGTCTACTTTGTCAAAAGCTTTTGCAAAGTCTAGATGAACCACATCTGTTTCATTTCCGCTTTTCATATTTTTGAATATGTTCTCACTGTGGACTAACAGTTGGGTTTGTGTACTTTTCCGGGTACGAAACCGTGTTGTCCTATATATTAAACAAATTATATTTTTTAAATTTCATAATATTTTTCTTCATTACCCTTTCATACACTTTCATAATATGTGATGTTAGACTCACAGGCCTATAATTACTTGCCTCTAGTCTTGATCCACTTTTGAAAGTAGGGGTGATATATGCTAATTTGTGCTCATCATAAATCTTGCCTGTATCTACACTTTGTCTTTAATAATATTGCAAGTGGCTTTTGCGATAGAATGAACTACTTTCTTTAACAAAATAGCAGGGACTCATCCGGCCCTGCAGCAGCTCCATTTTTAATTTCATTAATTGCCTGCACAATATCAGCTTCATTAATTTCTATGTCAGCTAAATATTCACTATTTTCTTCCCTTACTTCTATATCATTATCTTCTTATTATATATAGGGGTGAATTCTCTCTTATATCGTTCTGCCAGTATGTTGCAAATTTCCTTTTTTTCATTCGTTAATCTCCCCTTTCAATTCTCAGAGGGCCTATTTCTATTCTTCTTTTATCATCTTCTTCGCATATGAGTATAATAGTTTGGGGTTTTGCTTGATATTTAATAGGGTTTTTTCTTCCAAGTCCGTTTTTCATTTTCTTTGATTGTATAATCTTTTGTTCTGCATTTTCTATCTTACTTTTTAGTTCTATAACTTTCCATGCATTTTTTTTATTTTTTCTTTTGCAAGACATTTTTTCCACTTTCTGATTTTCTGGAACAAGATCCTTCTGTCTCTTGGTATGCATGAATGATGTTTACTTTTCTTCTTCGGTATATATTTTTCCACTATTTTTCTCCAATATTTTATATAATATCTCCGTATTTACCCTTATGTCATCACTTACGAAAATGTTATCCCAATCTTTGTTTAATTCTTCATTAATTTCTGACCATTTTATATTTACTGTAGAAGTTGTATTTCCCATATCCTTCCCACTTTTTCATTTCTTGCTTATCTCTATTTTCACTTGCTTTGGAATGAACTGTTAATTCTATGACATTATGGTCTGAAATACTCGCATTATAAACTATTATTTCTTTAAACATAATTCATCTCGTTCACAAATACTAGGTCTAAAGTATTTTCCTTTCATTCTTGTTGGCAGGTGATTTATTTGTTGAATGTTGTATTCTAGTAGCATATCTAATAGCTTTTCAAATTGCCTCTTATCTTCTGCACTACTATTACTCTCTTTTTTGTATATGTATAAGTACAACCACAATCTCCTATTCGTTCTTTCCATTCTACGAAAGGAAAGTTGAAGTCACCAGATAGGAGAATTGTCCAGTCCTTGTGATTTCTACATATATCATCCAATTTTTCAATTATTAAGTCAAACTCTTTAGTATTAGGAGGTCTATATATTACTATGTTCATCAATTTTTCTGATTCAAATTCTACCGCTATTAGTTCACATTCTGAGTTACTATATTTCTCATATATTTTTCCTTGTGTTGTCTTTCCCATATATTGCGGTTCCCCCTTGATTCCTATTTTTCTATCTGATCTATAAGTTTGGAACCCTTTTATTTGATCATCATTCCCAGGCTCTTGGGAATACCAGGTTTCACTTATATTCATTATATCTATTTTCTTTTCATTTTGGGTTAGTTCTTCTAAGTACTCTATTCTTTTTGAGTTACTCGTAACTAAACCCTGCGCATTCATCACTATGATGGTTTGCGTGTTTTCTCCTTCATTTAATACTGGTAGTAATAAGGATTTTCCCATGTCCTCTTTCCTGTTCTGGTATGTTGTTCTTTTTTTTCATTTCCAGAAATTCTGACATTAAAAAATCCAACTTTTCCATAATATTTGATCTTCCTTCATCATATTATTCATTTTGTGTCTGAAATCTGCAATTTTCTCCGTTTCTGCAATATCCTCTTGCATAATAAATACAGTTATTATCTCTTGAGTAGAATTTCGGAGCTGATGCTTTGAAATTTTTTGCTGACACCTCTGCATATCTCATTGTGGCTTTTGCTCTCTTTTACCTGATATTCTTGATTTCTCTCTTTATTTGTTTCTTTCTTATTTTGGATTTTATTACTTGGTTGGTTATTTATTTGATTATGATTCATGGCTACAGGGTGCATATATTTGCATTTTTTGTCCGAACTTACATCCTTTTTCCTTCTTTTAGGTTTTTACATATTTGGATGCAGATCTCTGCAATCATCCCCATATCCATCTAAGTATGCACATTTACCATATATTTCATAGTTTTGACATATCTTAGGATGTTTGATAGTAACATCTTTCTCCAATCTGCAATTCCTCTTTTCAAAAGGTTGCAGATTTGTCTTTCTTGTCTATTTTTTCCTCTTTCCCGTCATTGTGTAGATCTGGGTAGAGCCTCTTCGGATTTGCTTTTCTGTTGTCATATCGTAATTTATTTCTTCGTAGGTAGGTCTGCTTTATTGCCTCATATGTAGTATCAATGAGTATCTCTGCATCCATACTTTTATCTTGTTCTTTGTTTTCCTTATTTTTTTCTGTCATTTAATTTTTGTTTACTCTCTTCCGTTTTCCTCTTCTTCTTTTTCCTCTCTTCTTCTCTTCCTCCTTCTTCTTCTTCATCCTCAACTATTTGTACATTCAATCTTGATTTAATAACATTGTCTATCCATGATAGACATGTTGAACAAAAAAATTCTTGTATCTTTTCTCAAATCTTGTATTACCTCAGCACACTGTGGATGGGTCGGAATGTTGCATGCAGCACATTTTCTGATTAGGTTTTGTGGATTGACTATGCTATACCAAACCTTACACAGTTTGCATGCTTTTGGCATTCTTTTTCCTAATGCATCAATTAGGATATTCACAAGATTCACTTATTCATTTTCTTTGTCGGAATATGTTGGTTTTATGTATATTTTCTTTATGAGTCTCTTGACCACTTGGATTTTATTTGAACTTCTTCAATTATTTTCAAGATGTTTTCATTAGATTTGTTCCAGTTTGAAGGATTATATCCTTCTAATATATTACTATAATGCGTTTTGTATCTTTTTGGTTAGGACTGTTGCTGATTTCATTGATGAGAAATGCCAGTTCCCTTCCTGCTACCTCATCGTATGCGAATCTGCTAAACACGCCAAATTACGCCACCTCTTCCGCAGTTGGAACTACTGCCATCTTGTTCTGATTTATAGTATTACACTTGATAAACTAACTTAGAAGACGCTTTATACCTATATTTTCACACTAATCTTATCACCGATAGTTCACGAACACTTCTAGATATTTCTCAAATTCTAGTCGTATGTTCAAAACTTGTGATATCTGTTGATTAATCTGACTTCACGCGGTAGTCTCACCAAGCAAGATGGCTACTACGAGAGAGAGAGAGAGATGAGAGAGAGAGAGAGAGAGAGAGAGAGAGAGAGAGAGAATGTGCTCATACAACAATGAAATAGCACTGATTCATTACACGCCTAACTAACAAAATCTCTTTAAGACACGAGATTCGAAGAGTTACACTGGCAAATCATGAAATAACACTGGTTTTGTTCTGTATTAATGCACTCCTTAAATACCTATGTGCTTTATGTAGAAGCACGTAAAAAACTAATGTTAGTTACTGAACTCTTTCTCTAGGCTATCAGCATGCATGTATCCTAGGAATCTTCCTATTGCTATTCTTAATGACAGTCAGACATTGTTCACCCATAACTAAAATACCTAGTCAAATACAAAATAATGGAAAAAAAATTCCTCACCTGGTGTGGAGATTCCTTACCTGGTGTGGAGATGCTTAGCATGAAGCAACAACTTTACTTCCTGATATAGCAGACACTAGTCTAAATGGGAATATCACAATTAGATTCAACATCACTAGGGGAATTATTTACAGCATATACTTGAATCAGGGGTAGTGATATTCAACTTTTAGGGGAAATCATATGAAAGGCAATGTTTTCCTTTCCAGTACTACTGCATTATCTTTTTACCTCTACAGCCATGCTTACATATTGAGTCTGCCCTGTGTACTTACGATATGGACATCCATTCTTAGGCATGATTTTAGATGAGGAAATTCTAATTATCTGGGAATTATTAAGCAATCATCTTGATCTTATCACACCTTCACTATCCTCCTACACCCTTTTCACAAGTCACAGTGATTTATAGAAGGTACAATTAGCTTGCAAGAGGAGCAACGCCATCCGCATGAAATTCCAAGATATAGAGTTGCCATCAGTAGCTTTAGTGGCAAATTCGATCTAAATACATTGAAAATACTCTTATGTAAATGCCTTTGTAAAATGTATGTAAAGGTTTTATGTTTATTTCTTCTACCTCTCCAAGGTCGGTTTGACAGTGCCATAGGGGACTTGAGAGACCCTAGCCCGTTGAGTATGTCTGGGGACATTGGCTCCAACTGCTGCAACAACTGAAACAATGGCACTTGTCCCCATTCCTAATACCTTTGGTTTTTTGTCCAAATTGGGTTTGGCAGAGTCCTTACTCCTGGACTGGTTAGCTGCTGATGGAGAGGAAGAAGGGGAGGTGATTTGTGTTCGTTATGGGCTCACAAATAGGAGTGACCAACTCCGGGGCAGTTTACAAAGTCGCACCATTGGTGGAGCGTCCACTATAGTTACAAACGTCTGGGTGAATTCATTCTGGAATTGGCTCTCCCTCGACTACCCACACTGCTTGCAGCACCAAGCCAAAGAAGGAAAAGCGATGTGGACCGGGAGCTCCACGAAGGAGACTCGATTCTTGCCTTGGTACTGGCACTGAGGCCATTCCTGGTGCATACAGATGATTCGAACGTGGCTCAACGTCCATGATAGGAAAGCAAAGCACTGCCTTGTACCTTCAAGTGGCATTGGTTATGTGAAGGTAGGTCTCAGGGGAATGTAAATATGGTTTGGAGCTATGTGAGGTCAGGGGCCCTGAGGCTATAAATGCAGAATACTTAAAATCCTATCCTAGCAGGATGTCATAACCTATGGCTGTTGCCAAAGTACATACTTTAGAGTGGTGAGGTTGTGTGACTCTCCGCCGAACGGTAGGCAAAATCATTTTAACATGATTGAGGCTCTCAATCGTGATGGGGTTATGCTTATCAACTCAAGGTCCATAAGGAATTTTATCCTCTCTAATTATGGGCATTACGCACCAGAGTTGTCAAATGCTCGGACTTGGTGGGTAGGATATAACCTCTGGGAACTGCAACAAAGATAGGGCCCTGAGCTGTCTCGCCTAAGGCTGACAGATTCGTCACTTCTATTGCAATCTCGGATATAACCTTTTTTATGTAGCATTTAGCCTATGAAGATGTATGCCTATGCACTCTGCATGAGGCACAAAAGCTTCGTCCTATTGTTTCAAGCCCAATTTCTGTTATTATTTTGAGTCTGGGAGGCCCCATTTTGTGTTTCTGATGGAGCCTGTTGTGGCCGTGACACTTCAGAGTGGTGTCACTCAGAGGAGTACCCTGGTTTGTTACAGCACTCACACATGGGCTTCCGTCGGGGATTGTTTGGGCACTGGGCTGGCTGGGAGAAGGCTCAAGGAGCTGAGGAGTGAATTGTGGGTGTCATATATGTTTGCTAACTGACAGTACTCAGGGATGGTTTTTGGACCTTATCCACCAGATGGTTGGCCAGGTCAGGCAGGTTTGGGAGAGGAAGTCCTCTAATTGGAATAGTTCTAGGATTTACTATGTGGAAGTGGCGTGGGAGGCTCCGGTTCATCAGCAGAGGGCTGGCATTTTCTTAGCCACCCACTTTTGCCTTCACCACTGCAGGGTTATATTGAAGGCTTTTGTGATGGCCCCACACATGTGGGTGAGGTCACCTTGATCATCGGAGAAGAGTTGTTGGAAGGAAGGGGAATCCTTGCCTTTATGTGTTTTCCTAAAATAAGATTTGTTTCGTTGGTGGTAGGTTGGTAATTATTCAACACCCTTTCAACCTTGTCAAGCCAAAGCCAAGCCAGATTTCTGGTTCGGCCTCCTTCCATTGTTTAATGAGGGAACTTATGCTGCTGAGGATGGAGTACAATGAACGGGATGTAAAACGTTGTAAGCCACTACTGGCTATAATAAGTTGATACTGCCTTTCTTTCTCCTCAGCTCATTCGGCTTCTTCTCTCTCCTTCTGGTATGCTCACTCTTTGTCCCTCTCAGCTCTTTCTCTCTCCTCTTTCTTGAATTCACTTTCCTTCTCCCTCTCTGTGGCTAAACAGTCTTGGCCCCCAAGTCCCACTGCCTTCCCTGTTTCAGTGAAAGCTTTAATATAATCAAGCACAGCATTGATGGCCTATCTTATAGGATGGAGTGTGTGCCACTAGCTGGGAACTTCTATAGATATACACATGTGACCAAGAGTTTTGGAATGACAGGAACAAAGCTTTGCAGTCATTATGCCTGGGAATGGCATCCTTAAAGGACTTGGAATGAAAAACCACAAAAGGTTTTGAATTTGGATTCCAATAAAGATGGAATGAATCATTTCTAGGATGTAAGGGATAGTCATGAGAATGGGGGCTTGAACTCCATGGAATGTGGGAATGATCATCACTAAGACGCAGGAATGTATTGCTACAAGGACTGAACCTTAGTTTTCACAGAATGTGGGAATACATGCCACTACAGTTGTAAAGCACCATTACGAGAGCTGTACAAATACTCCATGGGATGTGGGAATGATCGTCACAAGATACGATAATATACTGTTACAAGAACTGTGCCTTGGAATCCACAAAGGCGGGAATGCACGTCGCTAAAGACACAAGTCACTGTTACGAGGACTGTACAAATAACTCCACAGGATATGGGAATGTTCGTCGCTAAGACTCGAGAATGTACTGTTATAAGGACTGTGCCTTGGATTCCACAGAGGGTAGGAATGCATGCTGCTAAAGACACAAGTCACTGTTACAAGGACTCTATTACGGATTCCACAGAAGACGGGAATGCTAGTCACTAAAGACGTAAGGCACTGACTTCCTTGTATCAAATATCACCTCCTACCTCGCCAAATGGTAACATGCAGTAGCAATGACAGAAAGGTAACTCATCTCTCTGAATGCTAAATTTTGGCAGGCACATGGACTAAACTTTTTTGTACCTCTAACTTTTAAATGGTAGTCAGAATTTTGTTTTACCCATCCCAATCAATAAATATCTAGGATACTGAATAACTTTATAGGATACTAGTAACTTTACTTGCTGTGTTCTCTTAATCTCTCTCACTGAGCTCATATGGGGACCTGTTGCACTCGGTTTTTAGATTCG
>NC_087212.1:79274847-79286207 GCF_015104395.2 Macrobrachium nipponense | reverse complement strand
GCTGACAGATTCGTCACTGCCATTGCAATCTCAGATAATAACCTTTTTTTATGTAGCATTTAGCCTATGAAGATGTATGCCTATGCACTCTGCATGAGGCACAAAAGCTTCGTCCTATTGTTTCAAGCCCAATGGCTGTTATTATTTTGAGTCTGGGAGGCCCCATTTTGTGTTTCTGATGGAGCCTGTTGTGGCCGTGACACTTCGGAGTGGTGTCACTCAGAGGAGTGCCCGGGTTTGTTACAGCACTCACACATGGGCTTCCGTTAGGGATTGTTTGGGCACTGGGCTGGCTGGGAGAAGGCTCAAGGAGCTGAGGAGTGAATTGTGGGTGTCATATATGTTTGCTAACTGACAGTACTCAGGGATGGTTTTTGGGGGGAACTTTACCTCCACCAGATGGTGGCCAGGTCAGGCAGGTTTGGGAGAGGAAGTCCTCTAATTGGAATAGTTCTAGGTGATTACTATTGTGGGAAGTGGCGTGGAGGCTCCGGCCGGTTCATCAGCAGAAGGCTGGCATTTTCTTAGCCACCCACTTTTGCCTCCACCACTGCAGTGTTATATTGAAGGCTTTTGTGATGGCCTCACACATGTGGGTGAGGTCACCTTGATCATCGGAGGAGAGCTGTTGGAAGGAAGGGGAATCCTTGCCTTTATGTGTTTTCCTAAAAAAAGAGTTGTTTCGTTGGTGGTAGGTTGGTAATTATTCAACACCCTTTCAACCTTGTCAAGCCAAAGCCAAGCCAGATTTCTGGTTCGGCCTCCTTCCATTGTTTAATGAGGGAACTTATGCTGCTGAGGATGGAGTACAATGAACGGGATGTAAAACGTTGTAAGCCACTACTGGCTATAATAAGTTGATACTGCCTTTCTTTCTCCTCAGCTCATTCGGCTTCTTCTCTCTCCTTCTGGTATGCTCATTCTTTGTCCCTCTCAGCTCTTTCTCTCTCCTCTTTCTTGAATTCACTTTCCTTCTCCCTCTCTGTGGCTAACCAGTCTTGGCCCCCAAGTCCCACTGCCTTCCCTGTTTCAGTGAAAGCTTTAATATAATCAAGCACAGCATTGATGGCCTATCTTATAGGATGGAGTGTGTGCCACTAGCTGGGAACTTCTATGGATATACACATGGCGACCAAGAGGTTTGGAATGACAGGAACAAAGCTTTGCAATGTGTGACCTCAAGGCAGTCATTATGCCTGGGAATGGCATCCTTAAAGGACTTGGAATGAAAAACCACAAAAGGTTTTGAATTTGGATTCCAATAAAGATGGAATGAATCATTTCTAGGATGTAAGGGATAGTCATGAGAATGGGGGCTTGAACTCCATGGAATGTGGGAATGATCATCACTAAGACGCAGGAATGTATTGCTACAAGGACTGAACCTTAGTTTTCACAGAATGTGGGAATACATGCCACTACAGTTGTAAAGCACCGTTACGAGAGCTGTACAAATAACTCCATGGGATCTGGGAATGATCGTCATAAAGACACGATAATATACTGTTACAAGAACTGTGCCTTGGATTCCACAGAAGGCGGGAATGCACGTCGCTAAAGACACAAGTCACTGTTACGAGGACTGTACAAATAACTCCACAGGATATGGGAATGTTCGTCACTAAGACTCGAGAATGTACTGTTACAAGGACTGTGCCTTGGATTCCACAGAGGGTAGGAATGCATGCTGCTAAAGACACAAGTTACTGTTACAAGGACTCTATATCGGATTCCACAGAAAACGGGAATGCTAGTCACTAAAGACGTAAGGCACTGACTTCCTTGTATCAAATATCACCTCCTATCTCACCTAATGGTAACATGCAGTAGCAATGACAGAAAGGTATCTCATCTCTCTGAATGCTAAATTTTGGCAGGCACATGGACTAAACTTTTTCGTACCTCTAACTTTTAAATGGTAGTCAGAATTTTGTTTTACCCATAACAATAAATATCTAGGATACTGAATAACTTTATAGGATACTAAATAACTTTACTTGCTGTGTTCTCTTAATCTCTCTCACTGAGCTCATATGGGGACCTGTTTGCACTCGGTTTTTAGATTCGTTTCTTCTCTCGATCATCTTCTTGCAAGGAAATTTACACAATGAACGGGATCTGGCATAGGTCGACACTATTAAGGTTCTAGTTCTCTTTGTCTGCACAACAGATGTAATTACTTACTGGAACTCATAAGAAAGCCTTGAACAAGAACTACACCTTAAAAGAAAACTCTACATATTGTGAAGGCTGGCTTCAGAGTAAGGGGAATCAATATAAGCTCTAGGGGTTTAGTGTAAAATGAAGTATATTTACATAACAGATTATGTGAACAACTAAGTTAACACCTGAAGGGTAAGAAGGACGCTTAAGGTCTGATATTTAACAGATAATTAATCAGGGTTGATTGTCGATCAACTAAGACGTTGCCGGACTTGAGCAGACATATGGGGAAGACTTGAGCAACAAAATATATAATGTCCCAGAGCACAGGAAGTTCCCGGGGGGCGGGGGAGGGGGGGGAGAGAATCTAGCATCCACATCGAATCAAGATGGAATATCTGGTACGGGGATTGATTCTATATACACAGGTGCGATACACATGGCTGCTGATCGGGCATGGTGAAGTCAGATTACAAAACTCTGAACTATATATTATGGCTCTTAAGTTACAGATCACCCAACAAGGGCAATGGCATTACTGAATCATTCATAAAGGGAAAGTTACATTATTTACTGATGGGGATATAGATACACGATTACTAATATGTACATTACTTCCCAAATAAGTTAATATAGCAAACGCTTATCAAAATGGTTTATCTCAGACACAAAAGAAACGATAATTCAACAACAAATGGCTTTCACAACATCTCAGACAACAATGGTAAACTAGTTAAGGTATAACAATGGGGAGGGACGATGCTGCAGGTTCACAAAGAGGGTTGACAGAAAGATCGTACAATAGCAAGGAAACATAAGTCTGTATGACTGTACTATAACTCACATCATAGCAGTACCTTTAGTCGAGCCTGATCAGAGCTCCTCAATGACGCCAATGTGGAGATGGGACAACAGTAAATCAAACTGTATCATGGCAGAGCCAAGAAGGTTCAGAAAGAAAGGGGAGAGGGTTATCTCAGGTGATTGTGTTGCTCCTCTGAAGGTGAAGATGGGTCTAAGGACGTTTGTCCAACGTTGCTCCGTTTTATAACGGGATTAGTTCCATGGTATCCCACCAGATTGTGACCCATGATCTTCATGGAAAACAGGTGCTTAAGTTCAAGATGGTGGCAGTAACACCTGGTGTCTCCGGCTCACGAATAATGATAGGAGATTTAGTAGGGGGCGAGTTATTTATGTCTTTGATTACTACATGACCTTGATGCTTGATTTATAATTACTAGAATTATTTTGGTGGTGACTTTTAATTTTAAATTCAAGAAACCTTGCCGCCTCAAGCAGAAGTAGTCTGCATAAGTGCATATGGCTGTTAATTGTACTTGTACAATAGAACGGAATAATTTTGCCTGAGGTCTGGCTCGAACTGTTGTAGGTGGACTGAGGTCCTGTTAAATGTATATGTATTGATAACTGTAATAGACGAACGCTTGTAGTTCAGCAGTTCCGGTGGCGATTCAGCACTGTTCTTTCAGTTAGAGACCACCTGATTCCGTTCTCGTAGGAATAGAAATCAACTCAGCGTTTGATTGAATGTACAGGTGAACTTCTTTCAGAAAGTTCCTGGATACAGTATCACGTGTCAAAGAATGAAAATTTCCACTTTTAATGCATGGAGTCTTATAGTCCGGTTAAAATCGGATTCGTGTGTTCAAAGTTTGGTTAGGAAATCGCTGAGGTGTAACGGCTCTAACAGAGAGCCATTCATTCTGGATTAGAGATCGATAGTACCTGATCGAGTTCTAGGACACTCTTGGGAATTGAGATTCCCACTGCAAAAAGTAACTGTGGAATGTTAAACTTATTAATTATCAACTTTGTCCTTACTGCTCAAATGGACCCTTGGTTAAATTTTGAGGGGGGGATAAGTATGTAAACGAGCATTTAAAATGGCAGATGGGGTAAGTGGTCATGTAAAATGGAACTTAGGACAGAAATAATTAGAAATTTATGTGAAACAGACCTAAGAGAAATGAGGGTTGGATTAGAAACTTAGTGGGGGACATGAATAAATCCTTCTTATCATACTTCCTATGCAATTAATCACTTTGTATCGAGGAATGCTTCATGGGTTCAATATCCATTTTTTATAGTTTCAATTTTACCTAATTCATTGCTAAACTTGCTTAATAAACTCCATTTTTGTAATTTAGAATTTGATTTATACACCTAGACAGAATAGACAAGTGAGAGAGAGAGAGAGAGAGAGAGAGAGAGAGAGAGAGAGAGAGAGAGAGAGAGAGAGAAGGAACTTATCGGCGGAGAGCTACACGATACCCTCAGGGTATAAACGTGAATATATATATATATATATATATATATATATATATATATATATATATATATTATATATATATATATATATATATATATATATATATTGCTACTTTCAAAATGCATATTTCCCCTCTTCGAAATGTCATGTAGAATTGTGCAAAATTTTTTCAGATTCCTAGATAGCTTAGAGATAGGATGTTTTAAATGTGTGTTCAGATTTCACATAACATACTATAAAAGAATATATATATAACATAGTATGTAAAAAGAGAGAGATTTTTTTTGTCCATTCAAAGCTATAATTGTTTCAGTAACTTTTCATCTCCAGGAGATTAAGAGGGCTCGATTCTTTGCGTTGTTATCTAATCATGTCAATCTTAATCATCGCTCAACATCCGTTTCGATCGGGTACGTGTCTGTTGAGCAGAATCGTCTCATACGTGTATGTCTTTGTCAAAGCCACGTGCACATTTCACATTTCATTATGAATGTTGCGTAAGATTTCGAAGCTTCTGGAAGCATTATTGTCTCAAAACGTTTTGTGTCATCTGCCCTGTCCAGTTTCTGTAAGGAAGAGGATTTCATTATATCTTAGAACCTCGAGGCGGTCAGATCTCCCTCTCTCTCTCTCTCTCTCTCTCTCTCTCTCTCTCTCTCTCTCTCTCTCTCTCTCTCTCCTGCGACATCCTTGAGATTATATTAACGTAACATAAACTGGTCACTCGTAACTTGAGAATTTTAGATTTGATATTTCTTAGAGTTTATTTAGTATTATTTAGTGTTTTTTGTGGAATCTGAACAAACATTGTTTCGTAACGGCGCCTGGTTTTTGTGAAAGTGTAATACAAGCTGCAGCAAGAAAGAAAAAAGTTGGTATACCAAGTTAAAGTGTGTTATATTTTTATTAGTTGCAACTAATAACTAATAACGGATAGGAACTGTGGTTAACTAATAACGGACAGGAACTGTGGTTAACTAATAATGGATAGGAACAGTTGTTAACTAATTACAGATGGTTGCAAAGGTTTGGTAAAACTGATAGTTATAATGTTTTGAGTGAAAAAGATTTACTTTTACACATTGCGTATCTTTGTGTTTTGTGTTTGTTTCATTGTTTGTGCACTTGTTCATTTTCTTATTGAAGTGTGCCTTTTTATTTTATATTTTCATTTGCAATCACAATTTTATTGACTTAGTTATTTTCATTGCTTACTCATTGCACATCTCATTAAATTTAACATTTGTGAATTAATTTGCATTTACTTATAAATCTTTTCAAGTTTTATTATTGTTTAGCACTTGTGAATTAATTTCAAATTTTAAATTATTGTCTAACACTTTTGAATTTCAATTGAATTAATTTACTTGAATTTTGTGATAAAATAATTTTGATTTAATTTTACTTAATTTGATTAAAAAACTAATTAAACTTTACTTTGTTTTCAAGTAACAGTAATTTTTTCCCTGATATTGTGATTTTTTTTTTTTTACTAATAAATTTTGAATTTAATAATAAATTTTTTTGTATTTATTGAATTTTTTATAAAGTATTTTTTCATTTCTTGACCAGTATATTTGCATTTGACTATATTGATGATCGGTAGAAAACATAAAGTGGTAATTGATTTGCTTTCCTTCAATTTACTTGAAGTGACTTAGAACTAGGGAAGTAGGTACTTAGACTTCTGAAATCAGGGAAATACTTAGACTTTTAAAGTTGTTGATGGAGTGATGCCTTTTGATTAATTTAATTACTTACAAGATTACCTCACAACTGTTTTGATGAACTTAGTCTGATTTTCTGCAATACTAGTAAGTTGTTAAGGGATCACTGTTGCCTTTTAAGTATTCAGTCGTTTAATACCTGTTATGAGGGTTCAGGTGTCTGGCTTTTGTGAGGTAATAATTGATGAATGGTAACCAGATACTTGGCACTTCGTAGCAATATTCTATACCCTAATGGATATAATTTAGCATATCATATATATATATATATATATATATATATATATATATATATATATTATATATATATATATTAAATATCAATACAGATTTGACTTTTAGTTTGCTGATGTCATTCCTAAGCCAGAGAAAATTGTACTATTGTCTACCAAGAATTGTTGAATATGAAAACAAACGTCACTATTTCAGTGCAAGCAGGAAAGGGGTAACGGATAAATTCTGGAAATGACAATAGTGTAGATAATTTGTTTTTCTTTGGAACAAGTTACTAAAAATATATTGTTATAAGAACTCTTCTTTCTTGGGGAATCATAATACAAAAAATTAAAACACACACACACACACACACACACACACACACACACACACAAGATTTGTATAAGGCAAAATTTGTGTCTCTTGGAAAATACAATCTGCAGGTGGCTTCACATTGTAAAAATATAAGCAATATCTATGATAAATACAAATAAAATGTGACTTTGAGTCTCCGAAATCTATATTCGTAGGATTTCTGATGAGATAATACTCGAGGCCTTGTTCGTTTCAGGCCTTCCAAGAAATCTATTCTGCAACGCTTGGCCGAGAGGAGGGAAATGGGAAGTGTCAGGGGAGAGGAAGAAGACAGTGTTATACACACTGGTAGTGACAGGGTTTATGGGGTCTCCCCCACCAGCCACTCTCACTCTCGCAAAGTATGGCTACTGTAGGTTTGACAGGGAGGAAAAAAATAATATTTATGTGATATTCTCAGCTTCAGTCGACTTCAGAATCTTTTGGGCCTGAAAGTTTTGCGGAAATTGTAGAGACTTAATTCCACCATAGTTCGAATTCAATGTGTATAATAATACATAAATACTCACATACATACTTCATTTATACCAACACATACACACTCACACAATTGTAGTCCAAAAAAGAAAGATTATTCCTTAAATCCCTATTTAATGACGACACTTCTGTAAGAATTACCTCTTTCTTACGTTTACTCCAGAGATTTTCGCAACACGAGTACTTATCTCTCTGGCAGTTTAATATAGATTTTGAGGTTAAGCACAAAAACGTAAGAAAGAGGTAATTCTTACAGAAGTGTCGTCATTAAATAGGGGATTTAAGGAAATAATCTTTCTTTTTTTGGACTACAATTGCCTGTCTTCTATTTTGGATGGATTCCAATGTTGATAAGAATTGACTGTATGTTAGGCTTACACACAATATGAAAGTTGAGAAATCTTGGTGTTGACGTTAGTAAGAAAATAAAAAATGACAGCAGTAAAGTAATTTTTAATCTTTCTAACAGAAATTTTAACAAAAGAGGAAAATGATGTTCTTTCTCTTGGTCTTGAGTTTGCCTTGACTCCCATGAAATTCAATTTCTTCAAGTGTTTTTTAAGTTTTGAAAAACTATGTTCAACTTTAAGAAACAGTGACATTTGTGGTAGTGAAACCCTTATTTCAATTTTTAACAAAATTTCAGTAATTGCAATGAGTCTTTTAAAAAACTTTATCGTAGAAAGGGAGGGTGACAATCAGTTAAATAAAGACAGAATCAATATTTTACGTAATCTTAAGAACAATGATAGTATTGTTATTACAAAGCCAGATAAAGGCAGGGGTGTTGTATTGATGAATAGGTCTGTTATTATTTAGATAAAATGAATGAAATACTCTCTGATAATACAAAAATTTAGGATGTTGAATGTAGATATTGCGGGTCACATTGTTTTGAAAATTAGAAGACAAATTAAATAGGTTGTTAAGAAGTTTGAGAGATAAGATTGGGGAAGTGTACATATAGTAATTTTATATTGCTTCAGGGTCAAAGCCCTGTTATATGTATGGTCTACCTAAGGTTCATAAAATAGGAAAACCCGTTGAGACCTATTATATCCTCATTGGCACTTTTAACTATTACTTAATCAAAATTTCTGTTCCAGTTTTAAAACCTTCAACTTTTAGTGAGTTTAATGTACCAAATTCTTCCAGTTTGTCAAAGAATTGTGTTCTTTCGATTTTAACCAAGATGTTTGTAATGGCTAGTTTTGATGTAACCTCTCTTTTCACAAATATCCCGGGCCCATTAAAAGAAACAACTGACATTATTCTTAATAATATATGTGAAAAACCACATAAACACTTTTGGACTTAGTAAAAATAGATTTGGGAAAGTTATTACAATTGGCTACAACTGATGGCATTTTTTACTTTTGATGGTAAATTATATAATCAAACAGAATGGAGTTGCTATGGGAAATTCCCTTGGACCTGTATATGCAGATTGTTTCATGGGTTATTGTGAAAGGATTTGGATGTCTGAATGCCCTGTTGCTTTCAAACCCTTGTATTATCGTAGGTACGTGGATGACACTTTCCTTGTGTTTAGGGAACGTTCACACGTGGATTTATTTTTTGATTTTTTGATATTTTAATTTCTCGTCATCCTAATATTTCTTTTACTTGTGAAGACAGGAATAGGTAATATGTTGTCATTTTTAGATGTTCAGGTACACAGCTATAGAGGTAAATTTGAGACTTCCGTTTATAGGAAAAGTACTTTTACTGGCTTGGGATTGAATTATCTTAGTTTTTCACCAAAGTTGTTTAAACTGAATTCAATACGTACTATGATAAATAGAGCTTACAATGTCTGTTGTGATTTTAATTTATTTCATCAATGATATGGTTCTTCCTCCAGAATTATTTTTCCGAAAATTCTTATCCCGTATTTGTCTTTTACAAAGTTCTGAAAAATTTTCTACATGAGATTTTGTTCCCAGACCGGTGTACAGTACTGCTAGTAAAGATGTAAAGTATATTAAATTGCCTTTCCTTGGTCATAGTAGCTACTTGGTACGAAAAAAGTTGCAAGAAATACTTAAGCATAGTTTTCCTCAAGTTAGTTTCAGATTTGTTTTTACTAACCCTTTTACTGTAGGATCACTTTTGAGGGAGAAGCCTGCTCTATCCCTGCTAGTAAAGATGTAAAGTATATTAAATTGCCTTTCCTTGGTCATAGTAGCTACTTGGTACGAAAAAGTTGCAAGAAATACTTAAGCATAGTTTTCCTCAAGTTAGTTTCAGATTTGTTTTTTACTAACCCTTTTCTACTGTAGGATCACTTTTGAGGGAGAAGCCTGACTCTTCCTGTGGACCTTAATTCGAGTGTCGTTTACTTGGTTTACCTGTTCGCAGTGTGGCTGCAATACGTGGGATCCAGTTTCCCGCTGGCTTAGACACAGAATTTTTGGAACACAGAGGTCTTTCCGTTAGAACTAGGTTTCCTCTTTCTAAACCACCATTTTTCTGCCATAAGGGATCACAGTTTAGCACAGGACCATCCTTTCACATCACCTAGATTTTAGAGTACTGTCCTTTTTGCTCAAATAGACTGGACCTTTTAATTTCAGAGTCGCTGTTTATTGAGAAAATGAAACCGGAATTGAACAACAACTCGTCCCGGTATTCAACTAGCTATCATATAGTTTCATAGTAGGTACACAAAGTGGGTCGTTAGCCATTTTATTTTTGAGTGTAGTTTGTTTACCTTTCATATTATTTTCATTTTTTATTACTGTTTTTGTATGACTTGCGTTTTGTTTTAGTTTTTTTCGTAATTTTTAATTTTAGTTTGTATGTGATGTTCGTTTTATTTATGTTTTTACTGAAGCTTTTAATCAGACAATTCATTTTAATGTAATTTTTAGTGATTTCTCTTCCTTGTCAATTTTTCAGCCTGAAGATGAGGTTTTAAACCTCGAAAGCTCGTAATATTAAAGAATGTTTCTTCCTAGTCTTGGCATTATTATTCATCATCAAGCTAGATTTCCAAGTAGCCGCCCAATTACTGAGACTATATATATATATATATATATATAATATATATATATATATATATATATATATATATATATATATATATATATATATATATATATGTGCGAGCGTGAATGTGTGTGTATAATGAAGTATGTATATGAATATTTATGTAATATTATACTCATTGAATTTCTTGGAAGGCCTGGAAGGATGAAGGCCTCGGGTATTATCTCATCAGAAATCCTACGAATATAGATTTCCGAGACTTAATGTCACATTTTATTTGTATTTATCATAGATATTGCTTATATTTTTACAATGTGAAGCCACCTGCAGATTGTATTTTCCAAGAGACCCAAATTTTGCCTTACAAATACTTCTTTTGTGTGTGTGTTTTATTTTTTTTTTATTATGATTTCCCAAAAAAGAAGAGTTCCCATAACAATATATTTTTAGTAACTTGTTCCAAAGAAAAACAAATTATCAACACTATTGTCATTTCCAGAATTTATCTGTTACCCCTTTCCTGCTTGCACTGAAATAGTGACGTTTGTTTTCATATTCAACAATTCTTGGTAGTCAATAGTACTATTTATTCCGCCTTAGGAATGACATCAGCAAACTGAAAAGTCAAATCATTATTGATATTTATAATTGAGTATAACCTATAAAGCTAAGTTTTATAAAAACTACAGATTCTTTTTGTAGCTGACCATGTTGACGAGGATTGCATAGTGTCAACAGCAACCGAAAACAAAAACCTATTTAACGCTTTTTACCACAACACCTGAAACTGCATTTCCTATCCAATTACAAAGGTTGACGTGACTTATGGATCCTGCTGTTATTTTCGAATTGTCCCTTAGTAAATATCGTTCCGACAGCTACCACGGGATCCATCACTTCTCTGTCGCTGCTGTTTTGTAAATGAATGGATGACCAATATCACCACTGGATCTACTGATAGTAATTTTGTTTTCAAAGATCGGAAATATTATTGATGCATACTTTTTTATACAATTTCAAAGCAATTAATCAATCATATACCCGAAATGAGCAGGATTGGGGTATTAATGGTAGTAATATTTAGTGCCCTTAAAGAGAATCATTATCATAAAATTCCA
>NC_087212.1:79247347-79269847 GCF_015104395.2 Macrobrachium nipponense | reverse complement strand
AAGCAATCATCTATAACACAACTAAAGGAAATGGCGAAAAGATATGCCAGACTTCAGGAAGAGAGTGAAGTACGATGTCACTATTTGCAAAATTCATGGACATCTAGTCCTAAATTTCAGGCCTCATGACATCACAAAGTAAACCACCAGAAAACTCTTGGTTATCACACACAGGTTAAGGCTACGATACTTAGGCACCTGGCAAATGATTGGTAATGAGGGCAGGTTTTGTCAGTACTGTGAATGAAAGGAAATCCAGCCCCTTTAGCACTACCTACTAGACTGCCCAGATACATAGTCTCCCAGGTCACATCTGACCATAAATGAGTTGATACGGGCATAGGTCACCAGACACATCCTAAGCAACATAGGGAGGAATGGGAATCTCCTGATGTCCTGCTCACCTCCAAGGTAAAAAGAGTAATTACAAGGTAAAATCCACAAGGACACATGAGAATCTCCTGTTGTCTCGACCACCTACCAGGAAAAATAATTCTGTCATTATGTTTAAAATGCCAACAGAAACACATGTATAATCTGCTTGATGTTTCCTACCACGTCCCCAAAATAAGGAAATCTGTCATAGTTAAAAAGAACCAACCAAAAAAAAATTCTGTACATCTAGTTACACAAACAAAGGGAAAAATGGGTAATTATTAAATATCTTTGGGAAAGCGTATTGTATCAAGTGTGAGTAGGTTGGTGTACGAGGTGTATAAATACTATTCTAACTTTTCTTTAATTTTGTTTGTTTGATAATATGATTCCGCCATTGATCAGTATACTTACACACATGTATAGTATATTTGTTGCCTGAAAAATTTATAGTTAAGATTCAAACATTCCATTTTTTTTTCTTTTTTTATTTAGACCACCTATCCCTCAAATACAAAAACTCTGCCTTCCCGATTTCCTACTCAGGCCGCTCTCCTCCAACTAGGCCTGATGCCTTTACTACTGATAAACGCTTTCTATCCTATTTGATGGGTACTGCAAGGTTCAAAGAGGTTGCAATCATTGCCTGTCACCCTCTTTCAATTCATTTTCAAATCAAAACAACTAACCACCAAAAAAGACAACTGGTTTTTTGTATTTTTACAGATAATCCAGCTTACAGGCTGCTCCAGGAGCAAGAGCCCTGAGCAAGCACAAGGCTGGCTTAATCTTCAACAATAACAACACTAGAATTCAGTTCCCTCAGCATGTCATCGCTGGAAAATTTCCTGTAGAATTCTTTGACGAAAACACGTCGTGTTGGGGCCGAGAGAGTGAGAGAGAGAGGATCGAAGTAGATAGTGAGAGAGAGATGAGAGGAGAAGTACGAGGAGAGAGAGGCGCCATTGTTTAAGCAACATTGTTTATAATAGAATAATAAAGAGGAGCTAAAAAAGGAAATGACTCCAGTCAGCCGGGATTTTTTACCATGCCCACTTTGGAGTCGCTGCTCGACCACAGTCTAATGCAAACAGCAGGAGAAAAGCCGTTCATCAGAAAATAGAGTAGACCCTTAACAAGATTAATAATATTGGCAAGAAAAGCAACCATTTTGAAAAAATTTAACAAAACATGCTTAAGGAAAGGTGGTCTCCTTTCCGAAATATTATTATTTTATTAATTCTTATTTATTATTTATTATTATTATTATTATTTATTTATATTATTTGATTTTATTGATTTATTTACTTTTTTTTTTTTTTTTTTTTTTTTTTTTTTTTTTTTTTTTATTATTATTTTTTTTTTTTTTTTTTTTTTTTTTTTTTTTTTTTTTTGCTCATATCACAGTCCTTCCAATTCGAACTGGGTGTGGATTTATAGTGTGGGGCTTCCGGGTTGCATCCTGGCCTCCTTACGGTAGTTCCATCCACTTTTTCTTACTATGTGTTGACCGTTTCGAGGAATCCCAACCACTTCTTCTGTATGAGTCCTTGGAGCTAACTTTCAGGACTCTAGTTTTTCCTAGGATTCCCTTTTCAGGGATCTTGGGATCCGTGGCCTAGTGCTTCCTATGATTTATGAGTACGATTTACCAACTTGGCATATCCCAATATTCATTATTTATTTTGTTCTATTTTTCAGATCTTGATACTTATCCATTTTTCCCTCTTCTTTCTCTTCAACTCTGGTGTCCCCATGTATTTGCGGACATCCAATTGAGTGATACTTTTTCTTGTTGACTTTTGTCAATCAACGTCCACGTCTAGGTCTGTTTGCACGTATCTAACCCTATCCGTTCTGATAACAGTCCCAGAGTCCCAGAGGATCTTTGCGTGAATCGTTTTCTATCACTTACCCTCAGGCTGGATGCTCCGCTACCACTTATTACTGCAAGGTAGCTGATGTTTCTTGCCACAGAATGGTAAGACCTATTTCTATGGAGCCACTTGACTTGAAATTCAATAGCTTCCAATGAAATATGGGTGTTCATCAGAAAAAAGGTAACAAAAAGAAAACTAATGTGAAATACAGGAACAGAACAACTAGAGGTTTCTAGTGTGATTAAGTTTTGAAGTTATGTGTTCCCTTGCAAAAGCATAAATTGATGGCCCTCCCGAAGCTGTTTCAGCCAAAGGGTACAATTGTTTTGTTTCTTATTAACTTGTTTAGCGAGACCTAACAGAATGCCCGTAAGTGGAACCCTCCAAAGACTAATACTTTTACTGAAAGAGGGCAGTGGTTGAGCAGAGTGAAAGAGGCCACAAGGCCAACAATGCAAATGGACTGGCAAAGGGGCAAAAATAAGGTGCATGAACGGAAATTGTTGCCAAATGAGCCTTTAGTACCCTAATTTATACAGTGTATTTACTGAAAGGCAAATCATAAGACAGTCGTGCCCTGAAAACTCCTCTCAAAAGGAAAGAGCAAAGTAATTGCAATATAAGTAAAATCGGATCTTTCGTTTGACATAAGTATGGTATATTTTTCACGAAAGACTATTGCTACAGAAATGAAATGGAAATGACTCCCTTTGAACTTTAACTTCAAAGTAATGGAATTGTTGTCAGAGTCAATGTAATTCTAAACATGTTTATGTTCATGTATGTTCTCACAGTAATATTTAAGGCAAGTGGAAGGAAAAAGAACCTGTGGTAGTATTTCAAAACTTTCATTTGTTATGGTGAAGAAAATAGATCTGGCGTTGTCCCAAAGTTTCTTCTATCTTTCCTTCGATACGAAAACCTCGTTGTTCGCTGTGAGGCTTACCTCCTCCGCAATACACAAAATTATCTTTACTTTGCTTCTTCTAAAAATTTTCTCTCTGGTCTCTCTCTCTTCTCTCTCTCTCTCTCTCTCTCTCTCTCTCTCTCTCTGGTGAGCGTGTGAATGCGTGCCTTGAATTACGTTCATATGTAGAAAGCTGGTGGTCGTGTTCAGAAAGATCTAATTAAGAGGTAACTTTTATTTACCAAAATGAAAATAAGTATAAAAGTTTTTTAAACATGGACATTCACATAACCCCCCCCCCCCCCCCAGTATAAAATTGTCAAATTGACCATGACCATATGCGCATACTGAAAGAATGATTTTTTTCTCGTTAAATTGCAGTGGTGCAACAAACAAGCAATGAAACTAGATGCTAGTTTTGAAATAACCATCATCAAATTAGCACACATGATGCCACTTTACTGAGAAAAATATTCAGATGCATTTCCATACCGTGCGAAGGTTTGTGTTTGTACAAAAGCACAGATAATTTGCATCTAGTTGTCATTTGATGGAGCTGATTGCGTTGGATTGGAATTCTATTCATGGAGAGGTGATTTGTGAAAGTTTATTTCATTATGAGAGGAGCCTATTATGCAAATTGTCCTGTTATTCATTGAGGCCTTCCAGATATGCTTCATGATGGAAATAACTACGAGTTACGGGAAGGTCGGCTATTTGGGGGAATTTAAATTTTGCCTTATAGGCAGGAATGGTGCTAAGGATGCAATTGATACAAAATCATAATATTCAGAATAACTGCAGACGTTGTTATTATTATTATTATTATTATTATTATTATTATTCATTATTATTATTATTATTTATTATTAGTGAAAATATTTAGGGTTGATATACATTATTCTTAACCATTAAGGAGCCCGATGTGAAAAAGCTTTTATTTGAAAAAGATTCATTAATAAACTGAATGGTAGATTTCAGTAGAGAAAATTTTCATGGTGTTCTAGATCCACACTGCATATTGCTTTCCTTTACTCATTTGCCCTTAAGGCAAATACTGACTGTCCATAGAAAAGAAGTTATCTACCAACATATAGTGAGCTTAACGGGCTTAATTTTAAGAGAAAACGAAAACAATACTCAAAAGATTCATATCTAGAAAATGAACATTTTTGGATGTTGATATTTACAAACAAAAACAAAATTCCAGCCATATGGTTGTAGAGCAATTAATCCTTATGACAGCAGGTATTCTGAATGAGGCCTAACGTTCTAGGTGCAATAAGTTATATACTTAAAGAACTGCAATAAAGAACAGGTGAAAATAAAAGGATTGAATAGATTAATTAAAAATGATATGAATACACAGGCTGCCATGTACTTGACGTCATTAACCTTCCTTATTTCTGCACTGACTCTCATATATTTTGTTTAGGATTTAAGCCAGAACCAAGCAAAGGAACACCCTTTTATAAAGGAATTTAATACATTCTCTAGTTGCCCCTATCAATTGAAGCCTTCGTTCTCTTTTAATCATCTTGTCTGTTCCCCGAATTAATCTTATAGGGACGGAGTCATCCAATGCGAGAGATGTTAAAATCAGTAGACAATGATTCATTGCTATCAGAAGTCCTTCACCTGGTGATGAGTTCGCACAACCTCTCCCTTCCCTGCTCCCCCCTCTCATCGGGGGGACTTCCAACGTGTTGTTTATCTATGCATAGACCTGATGCCAATTCAGAAGACAACAAGAGCACAGATACCCAGATACTTTACTGGATAAAATTTCGAGTGCAGTCAGCTATCGTTTTTTTCATTTTGTCTGTATTTCCGTTTCATTCTATTCAAGGCAACTTTCCCCTCTTGGTTCAGCTTTAGAGTTCCTAATTGTGTTTCGTTGCTGTAATTAATTCCCCTTGTGATGCTATTGGTGATAAACTCCCAGCTTTCGTTTCTCTTATGGTTAAGTTCTGTTTTAGTTATTGACTTTGCGATCTCTGATTATCCTGAATTATCGCATTGATTTTTTATCTTTTTTGTCTGCATTGTAACTATTATTTTTTCTCATGGTATTCACTTATATCATGAAGTCACGTGGCATCTACTGAGATTTATATATATATATATATATATATATATATATATATTATATATATATATATATATATTATATATATATATATATATATATATATATATATATATAAATAGAGAGGGAGAAAGTTACGATTTTCCTTTGACACGCTGAAAGATATATACTGTTACGACAAAACTACACAGAGGAACTGCATTCAGTGCTGAATAGCAGTAGTATCCCTGATGGAAAAATCTTCTGCTAAACAATTTACTAAACCATCCGTGTTCTGTGTAATTTCATAACATAGCAGTATGTAAGGAAATAAGAATATGAAGGAAATATAAAGAAATACTAATAAACTTAGAGAATAAATTACCGTCTTATAAATAATTAAAACCAACATAAAGAAAACCAGTAAAATCTTACAATAATTGAAACATACCATGATTCATATGTTATGAATTTTGTTCAAAGCAGTTCTAACAGGGTAAAACTTTTGATGACTGCAATTATCGCTAATGTAAGACTTCATTATGTTCACTTTTTGTTAAACAACATTCAACATCATCTTGTTTTAATAGAAAATGAACGAAAAACTAATCGTTTAGGCTTATCCTTATGTTCTTTTTCTCTTCCTCCGTCATGTACCATTTTTCGAGGGCGGCTTGTATTTCTCGGTTTACAAGTTTATTAGAGTACCCATTGTTGAACAGCATCTGGGATGCCCGGTCGAGTTCGAGGTGCATGTCCTGCCATGTTGAACAGTGCGAGAGGGCCCTCCTGATGAAGGCCCTGACGGTGGTCGGTCTTGAACCGCACAGGACACTTGCTATCTCCATTTAGACAGTCCAAAGTTCGTAGCTTTGGTGTAGACTGTCGTAGTCAAATTATGATCCGTCTTCGTGACAAGTACGTCGAGTCAGGGGAGCCGATCGTTCCTGCTGTACGCGACGGTGAAGTTAAAGGCGCTGTGACGCAGGAACTGCTATCGAAGGGCTCCTACCCCGTCCTCGAGTTGGCTTGTACGAAGATGTCATCTATATATCGCCCGTATGTGCATGGACATCTGTGTTAAGAGAGGACCTTTCTTCCACTTCTCCCATGTAGAACTTAGCGAACGAGGACTCCTAAGGGGGCCCCCATCGCTATGCCGTCCTTTCTGGTGGTACATCTGTCCTCAGTGGGAGGTGAAAGGGGCTCTCTTCGTGCAGATATCCAGCAGGGGTCTTAATGAGTCTTCTGGGATGTTCGGGGGTCTCATATTGGGATTCCTATATACCCGCTCCATGATGATCCCTATTGTCTCGTCAACTGGGACGTTGATGAATAAGGACTCAACATCTAAGGCCGCCATGGCTCCCGCACTGGTGGAGTTGCGGATCTTCTCCAAAAATTCCACCAATGAGGTGAGGCAGTACCTGGAGGCGATATAGGGAGTAAGAAGTTTATTAAGGTGTTTAGCCAAGGCATAAGTCAGGGTGGGCGTTTGGCTGATGATGGGGCGTAGGGGGTTGACTTCCTTATGGGTCTTCACATTCCGTAGAGGTAGCCAAGGCTGTAGTCTCCTTGGATGGGCGGGAGGTGTGTGGCATTAGTAGCTGCATTCACGGGCGTGATGACCCGGTTGGCATTGCGTTTGATGTCTTCTGTTGGGCTCCTCATAAGCTTCTCAAACTTGGAGGCATCCGACAAGTTGGCGTCGAGTTTCTTCTCTCTTCTTCAGATCTGCGGCTGCCTCTTACCTCTCTCTGGAGTAAATTCCGCTAGAGTATGATCCCTTGTCTGTAAGGGCCTCTGCTAGCAGAAGAGGTTGAAGGGCATCTGTCGTTGTCAAGATCTTCTTGGCTTCCAACTGCTGAATCGAGTTGAGGAGCATCTCAATCCCCAGGCGTTTCTCGTGCTTCTTCGGCTTGAGCATGAAGTGGCAGTTTAGCCCGAGGTTTAATAGGTCGTCTTGTTGGGGGTTGGGCTGGTATGCAGCGGGTTATGCCCCTGATCCGGTCTCTCATATCCTCCTCACTCAGATAGGTGAGGCACATGCTGATTTCTTCTCATGTGGGAGGCTTGCGCTGGTCCTCCGCTTGGTCGTCTGCTTGGTGGTGGTGGTCTTTTGTAGGGATGTCATATCCGGTATTGTCAATTCTATAGTCATATGGATCAGGACGGACAGCTTCTGCACGTATTTTCGCCCATTCTTCACGCAGGCGGTGATGTTCCTCCTTCAGGGTCTTCAGATCGGCTGTCTTCTCCTGCAGTTGCCGTTCTGAAGTCCCTGGTCCTTTCTTCATTCCTTGCTGTGGGATGTTGCTGCCTGATGTTTGTATATATCTGAAGGAGACCCTATCATAGGCAGGCTTTGTTAAAAATGGTTGCTGCTTCAGCACTATCAATCTTTTAGAGAGTCTTCTCTATTTTTCTGATGTCAGTTTTCTCTCTGTTGCTTAGACTGGCAAGCAGTGCACCAAGGGGCATGGTAAAATTCGGTCGAGTCATTTTGGTGCTTATTATTGCTTGAACAATGCTCTCTCTCTCTCTCTCTCTCTCTCTCTCTCTCTCTCTCTCTCTCTCTCTCTCCAACGCGACGTTTCGTCCAGATCTACAGGATTTACATTGGTATGACGACGATGCGCCTGTCTAAAAGGATCTCCTGCCACACCTAGAAGGGAGCCATTAGGTAGCATGCCCTTACAGTATACCAGCAGAACATCATAAAAGATGACATCATCAGGAATGTCAAAATCATCAGGAGAGCCCCTGACCCACGACGTCTGCACCTCCTAGAAGCTATTTTCATTCTTGAGCAAAAGCCTCCCCTCAACATCACTCAAGAAGCGTTCTTGATACCGAAGTGTGTGAGGAGGACCACGCCCCTCCCTCCCAACGAAAGTACCAGTGTGCATGAGATGATCAACACCGGATGTGACACACTTAATAATGAAAATAATTCCAGGGGGGACGTCACTCAGGTAGAAGCAAATCTAGAGGCTCCCAGTGATATTCCCCACCTGTGGAGGTCGATAAGACTCGAAAACTCTTGCCGTATGAGCCACCTTCCCAGGAACCAATAAAAACTCAACCTGCCCCAGTGGTTCTCCAACCGTACTCGAGAGCCCGCAACAACAGTATATAAGTAGGAAGACTTGCCAATGGAATTCAGTACTGCAGCAGTCATTGCTGGAAAATGTCCTGTAGATCTGGATGAAACGTTGCATTGGAGAGAGAGAGAGAGAGAGAGAGAGAGAGAGAGAGAGCATTGTTTAAGCAATAATAAACATCAAAATGACTCAACTGAATTTTACCATGCCCTTTGGTGTGTTGCTCGCCAGCCTAAGCAACAGAGAGAAAGCTGTCATTAGATAAATAGAGAAGACTCTCTACAAGATTAATAATGCTGAAGCAGCAACCATTTTTAACAAAACCTGCCTACGAGAGGGTCTCCTTCCGAAATATTATTATTATTATTATTGTTTAAAAAATATCCACAATTATATATAAAAATATATTTCGATGTAAAAATATAAAACAAAGACTTTCGAACACTTGAACGGTGTTCCTCATCAGTGTGACGTTAAAGTGTAATGAAGAGGGTAGTTTCCCTCCGAAGAGCATCTAAAAAGGTGGGCGGGGCGAGAAAATAATAACAGCCCATCGTCGAAGTGCTGGTTTGTGTTTTACGTAATCCCAATCTCAACAGGTAGTTGCGCCAACCTCCTTGATCTCCGAACCTGCGAAGTTACTCCTGCTTGCACTGCATAGGTGCCATAGCCGGAAACATCCGCTGGGACGTCGGCTATCTGGAGAGAGAGGGGAAGAGGAAGCAGAGCATCAGGGTTCACATGGTCAACGTCGGTTTTAAAAATAAATTCTTTTAAGTATTGCCTGGCAATGAAACTGTTTATAAAAGGGTCTTCATTGGTAAACGACTTGTTATCCTCAAAAGATATTCCCATGTTTATAGCGGCGCCTTCAACTAGTCTTCTCACGTGAGAATCGTCGCTTTTAAAAATAATTTGTGCACCATCCCAATTAATTCTGTGGTCTAAATTAAAACTGTGAGCCACCAAAGCGCTGCAGGTTCGGAGATCGAGGAGGTTGGCGCAACTGCTTGTTGAGATTGGGATTACGTAAAACACGAACCAGCACTTCGACGATGGGCTGTTATTATTTTCTCGCCCCGACCCACCTTTTTAGATGCTCTTCGGAGGGAAAACTACCCTCTTCATACACTTTAACGTCACACTGATGAGGAACACCGTTCAAGTGTTTCGAAAGTCTTTGTTTTATATTTTTACATCGAAATATATTTTTATATATAATTGTGGATATTTGTTAAACAAATTGTTTTCACGGAATTGTGAATTTCTTAACAAAATTATTATTATTATTATTATTATTTTATTATTATTATTATTATTTTATTATTATTATTATTATTATTATTATTATTATTATTATTATTATTATTATTGTATTATTATTATTATTATTATTAGGGAAGCACAAGACTTGGGGTTATTGCCCAAAGCCGTGTCAGTAACATTTGCTAAATAGTTCATCCTCTTTTCCGAATAACTTTGTATTAATATATGATTAATGACTATCATAGTAAAAAACAGTCACCATTTAAGCAAATGGTGATTGTATTTAATAAGCAGTACATAATAAATCAAAAGTAACCAAAAATGCAATGAGTTACCCGTAATTAAAGTTTTATTTGAAAGCACAAGTGAGATGAGGAAGTCTTAATAAGATTAATTAAATTAACATAAAAAACAGTTAATCAGCTCATGTAACGGGGAAGTATTCTCTCTCTCTCTCTCTCTAGTGCTTCCTTTTAAAAATCATATATTTCTACAACGTTAAAAAAGCTATAGGTCTAAGGTATGCTTTTCAAATAGTTTAAGGAATAAAATTGTGATAAAATTCCTTAAAAATAAAGAAAAAGGCAGGAAAGAGTTAGACCGAGAAGTATAAAAAGCAGATGTTATTTTCATTTGACAGTAAATGAGGCTTCGTGTCGTATGACTATTTCGCCTGTGGAATACTTAAACATCAAAACTCATTAACACACTTTTTTGAAAATATTTCTCTTTTTCTGTCCCAGTCTCTGCTTCTGCCTCTCTCTTTATTTATCTGCTTTTTATTGCAGGTGTTTTCATACTCATTGTGTTATTCTAAGGACTTTATCGAGTTTCAGGGCTAGTGGTGAATGCAATGTATGGAAACAATAAGAAAATAGTAATGCTGCTTATTATGGGCCATTCCCAGACCTTTGTACTGATGATAGAGGGGGGAGGGGGTATGGCAGGGTTTTGAGTATTTGGACTTTTAGTAACCGTTTTATTTGAGAATATAAAAAGTATTCCATTAATATTGAAGACCAATATTGTGTGAAACATGTGCTAAGTTGTGTATTTTGTGTAGGGAGGACTAAATAATTTACGGTGAACCTCTGGGTAGGGACATTTGAAGTCTATGAACCCAGTGTCCTTGGTATAATAGATGAATTATTATTCTATGTTTTGTGGTCAAAGCTCCTAAAATGCTCAATGAAACAATCTTCAACCACAAAATAAGTTATTCTAAGCTAACATAACTTTTAGGCAATAAAACAAAAGCAATGTCAAGAATATGGATAAGAGTTGAATAAATAATTAGTTACGATAGATTTATGATATTTGTCACTGTATTTTAAATCATATTAACTCTCTTGTTAATGATTAGTTTATTGATGTATTTTTCTTATTTTCTTATCTGTTCAAAATTAATTAAAGGACTTTTTCGGTTGGACGATTATAGCTTACAAACGCAGTTTCTCATATATATCATAAATCGAAGCCTTATGTTTTACTACAGTCGCAAACAAGAACGGTAATTTATCAACAAATATTTAGTATGGGATTGGGCAACCCTTTATCACCACTCTTGTCAAACTTGTATATGGAATTCTTTGAAAAACGCCATTCACTTATAATCATTTATATTCCTTTAAAATGTCATAGATATGTTGATGATATTTTAACCGTTTTGCCTGCTGGTATTGTTGTAAATGATTTACTCTTTAATTTAAATTCGTATAAAGACAGTTGCATCCCTTTCTTAGATGTTTTAATACATAGAGAACGATTTCAACGTGAATTCAGTATTCATAGGAAACCAGCCAATACCTTAACTTCTGTCCATTTTGATTCAGGCCACCATCTTAACATCAAAATATAAATTTTTTTCTTCTATGTTTTATATGAGCATTGTGCATTGTCAGTCCCCAATATTTGGATCAAGAAATTCAATCCATAAGAAAAATAGGGTCAAATTTATCTTACCCTTTACATATATTAGATGTTTTCTATTATAAAGCCCACAAAAAGTTTTATAGTGTAAATAACACCGAGAAAGAAACTTCTAAGAACCTTCTCAGCTTGCCAAATTTTAGCTGTTTTGAAACCATAAAATCATTGTTAAAATCTTTTAAGGTCAACCTCGTGTTTTTCCTAAAATAACACACTGAAAAAATGGAAATAAAAATTGTCCCAGGGAAAATAACATAATATATAAAATTCCATGTATGGACTGCCCCTCCTTTTATGTCCGTCAATCTAGCAATGGCTTGGAAGTAAGAATCAAACAGTATAAATATTCTGTCAAAACTTGGCAAACATCCAATGCAATATTCATTCATTAAAGTGAAAACAACCACAGGATAAATTGGATGGGTAGTTCAGTAATTACAATATCAAAAGATGTCTTGTCCCGAAATCTTTTAGAATCTGCCATTATACAACTCACTTACAATTGTTGTGAAGTTCCTCATCGGACGAGTGGGTTACGTACTCGCCTACCGATTTGGTAATCTGAAGTTTGATTCTACGCTATGGTAACATAGAAGAAGAGGAATCTATTTCTGGTGATTAGAAATTAATTTTTCAGTATAAAGTGAAAGGTGGTACAGAACATTTTGTGTTGCCTAATTCTGCAAATTAAGGATGCACTATAATTCTTGATCGAAAAACGTGATTAATATAATTGGGATTTTGCATAAGGTAGAGAATGTTATGAGTTAGCATTATAAATGAACATGTCTAGCTACAAGTCAAATATTTCCTCACTTCACTTCTTCCCTGAAAGAGATGCAAGGGGGGTTTTTGAGTTAGAAATATGAGAGCAAAAAGAAATTAAGGGAGTAAAAGAATGATGCGTTAAGCAAATCTTAAATCCAGACGCACCTGGTTTGTGACAAATTGTGTCTTGATTAGAGTGCCGGCACGGGAAAATGAGCTGGGGGGAGAATCTCTCGACCCCCAGATAGAGATAAGGAGGTCTTTATAACCCGTCTATTCAGAGCTGCATCTGTTTGGCAAATAGCGATCGGAGAGAGACTTCTCTTCTCTGTCCCTCTCTCTCTTTTGTCTCTTGTTTTCACATCTTGGTGCCGGCTTCGTGGAAAATAGGACAATGGAGGTAATCTAGCTATACCCAAGGCAGAGGTTTTGGGTGGGAGGAGCAAAAATAGGCAAATCCCCCGTAGCAAATTGTTAATGAGGAAAGGAGTGGGCAGCTGTGGCTTCTGTACGCCTCCCTGTGTGGTCTTATTTTGAGTGAGAAAAATATTGTACTTATTTTATTTAGACTGATGAAGACTGAGGCTCGACATGCATCTCTTGTATGCACATTACAGCTCCCCACAGAAAAAAGACAGTTTACGCCTTTTTCGGGCGTGAATGTCTTTACAAGCATGAAGGATTAATACACCTTACTCTCTCTCTCTCTCTTACAGCTTTACGTCCAATTACTTAAGATTACATTAAAGCTAGGTTCATCTAGAAGGTTTGGTTAAGTTTTAAGTTTTACTCCATATGGCTTGTATTCTATGAACAAATATATGCAGCAAATAATTCAATGTAAGTTGAATGATTAAATATTAATTACAATGTATATAGTATTTAATTACTTAGAGTTTATCCTAATGAAACAAAATGAGATTTTAACCCTAGCGAATTATAAAATGTTCATACAAATGCTAATATAATGTATATGGAGGTTCTTGACCCACTGATTAACCTCAGTCATTACAAACAAATAATTGTATCAGTATGACCGGTAGATGGCACTATGTAATTTGCACCAGTGCAAAGTAATGTTAGTTGATAGAATAAGAAGTAACAACTAGGGCAAAAGGAGAGAGGGGTTTAAACTTGCTACATAAATCAATATTAAAAATTCAAATAAAATGAATCCATAATTTGCAAAAGAGGGACGTAGAATGCCTTGGCAACTACCTCTGCATGAGGGTGCTAAGTACTCGGGAAGAAGTATGTTATTAGTAATGCAGACTAGATCAGAAAGAAAGGTTTAAGGTTTTGGAATAAACCCACGCAAGGGGTGAGAAGTAGAAATATGAAGATAGTGAATGGCACTTCCTCTGGATTAGGTGCCATCACACCCAAATAAATGGGGCACAGTGCCAGGAGAGCCTAGTGACTCTTGTAGGTTACCTGTAAGACCTACGACTTACACTCCTCTTCTTTGGTCATCGTCTAGACTGCACATTCATTTGTAAAAGATGAGCCTGTGACACCAGACCCCAAGGAGGGGTTGGCATCTTAGGCACTTCTACTGCCTTGACAATGGGAGTGCTGAGGGTGCCAACAATCGTTGTCGCTTGATGGTTCAGTTCATTTAGTTCAGCCTTCAGCTGGGCTATAGTAAAATTTTCTAGCGTATCATGCTCTTGGAAAGTGGAAGGAGAGAAAGGAGGGTTGTCAGTCGTTGGAGCCTCACAGGTGGCAATGACCAACTCAGGCATGGTTTGCGAGGCCACTCCTTTGTGTGAGTTTCTGCCATGGTAATGGGAGTCCAAATAGGACTCAGGTTTACTTGGGGTTAACTCTTGGTGTAACACTGGTGGAGATCTCTTGGAGGGTGATGCAGTGTGGGCTCTGGCACTGGGTTGGATTCCGAGACAGACACAGAATTGGTCCTAGAGGATGGCTCATCACTCAGGAGGGATGGAGCATGGCGCTGCTCAGGGCACTCAGGCAGCACTGGCAGTATGTTAAGAATAGTTCACAGAGGTCTCTCTGTGGAGGCCTTCAAATCTTGTCCTAGGAGGACGTCATAACCTGCAGGAAGATACTTCACTACTGCAACTCTGCAGATTTTTTTATTGGTAAGGTCTGGTGACCCTCAGTTGAACCGTAGGAAGGATCATCATCTTCCGGTTGATTGCCTCTACTATAATGAGGTTGTGTCTGTTAACAGTGGCTCCGTAGGGGACGCAATCTTCTCTTATGAAAGAGATCTGTGCACCAAAGTCATCAGAGGGCTCTGACATGGCATGCATGATAGTTAACTGTGGGAGGTGCCACAGTAATTGGAACTTCTGCTGGTGGGCCTAAGGCTGAGGGTGGGACTACCACCAAGGTAATGGCAGGTGTTGTGTGGTCTTCCTTGGGCACTTCCCCCATACCCTCCTTGGGTAGGCTATGCAGAGTTATCTCTTCAGGTGTCATTTCGTAGGTTTTATTGACTGCCCTTCTGACTGCTGCAAGATCTCCTTGTTCAGCAGTTGTCAAAGTACGTAGTGTGATTAAACCCTTGCCCTGCATATGTTTGTTCAGAATTAGTGATATCTCGATTGCAGTGGAAGTGTAGTTGGCAAACACATTCTCTAAGTGATCGAGCCATGCTTCGGGTTTACTTCCAACCACATCTGGATGAGCATGCTCATGTTGCTTAGAGCGGACTGGGACGTGGCTAGAGAGGGGTGATTGGCTCTATGTTGGGCGAGTGCCATGGCACTGTCATGACGAGCTTGTTCAAGAGCCAACTCATGGGCAAGCTAAGCTTCTTGCTCTGCCCTTTCCTCCCCTCTCTGTCTTCTCTCTCTACTCTTTCCCTCTCCTCTCTGGCTTCTCTCTCTGCTCTTTCCCTCTCATCCCTGGCTTCTTGATCCCTCAGGGCTTTAGTCACTTGGGTGTCAATCCAAGTTGTTAGGGTTTCTCCTCTGATGGGCAGACCCTGTCTGATTCCTAGAAAGGTCTGGTATAATTCAGCACAAGAAGCCATGGCTGTGAGAGAGGTTTAGTGTTGGGTATTAGTCCTCTCCACAGAATGGTGAGTGCCCCCCAATGGCACTGGTATTAAGTAAGATGGTGTGCCATAGAACCTGTGTGGCACTGTGAAAACAAGGCCAAGGTGGAACAGCAGGTTGCGAATCTGTGAAAACACCAAGGCAGGAAAATAGGAAAGAGAGGCCATGACGGGTCCTCATTGCGCGAAACTGGGGCAGTCACTAAGGCTGGGGATAGGAAAGAGTAAAAGTTGCATGTTGGTCCTGTGGGATGAAGGTTGGTTCAAAATAAAGCTCGAGCTACTGGGTCAGATGCCTGTAAAGGGCTTGGAAAAGCCAAGGACTGAAAGGCCAATGAAGGTGGTGGCACTTACAGGATAAATGGTTAGGTAATTACACATGACAACTGGTCGTCGTTGAGTGCAGAGAGATGTTCAATGAACATGTAGTGGCACTGATAGTGCGTGGATTTTCATCATACAGAACAGGATTGTTGCTGTTCCAGAAAGAACAAAGTTTGTGGGTCTCTCAGGACATTTCGTTCGCATAGAAAGAGGATAAAATCAAAGTCAGGTGTTGTGGACTTGTGTACGGACAATACCGGCTATTGAACAAGTTGGTAAGTAGCTGTTCGAAAACATGGGGTAACATGCACACGGGCTGGTACCAATTTTTCGTGTAGCGGTCAAGTGATAGTTACATATAATAAATGTGTGCTGGAGACCACAAAGTTAAAATGCAAGTGTTAGGGACTTGTGCACTGATGAACCGGCTATTGCACAAATTGATAGGTGAGTGTTTGAAAACCCAGGGTAACATGCACGGGCTGGTATCGATGTTCCTGCAGCAAAAATCAAAATGCAGACGTATTAAGTACAAGGAATGGGCTTGTGATATCTGCCCCCTTGCGAGACTTGCACAAGGAAATAAGATCAGGATAAAAATAAAAAAAAAGGTAAGGGAAATGTCAAAATGCTTTCAAGTTCCAAGGAAACAAGTGTTTCTTATGCTGTTGGGGTTTGGTAATGCAATAATTTCCTCTCAGTAACTGTGCATTGTATTGTATAATGAATGATTTATAGTTCAGCAGAAACATAATGTAACTTAATGCGCCGAGAGAGAGAGAGAGAGTAGTTTATATATATATATATATATATATATATATATATATATATATATATTTATATATATATATATATATATATATATATATATATTATATAGATATATATATCATATATATATATCATATATATATATATATATATATATATATATATATAGATATATATAGATATATATATAGATATATATATAGATATATATATATAATATATATATATATAGGTATATATATATATATATATATATATATATATATATATATATATATATATATATATATATATATATATATATATATATATATATATAATATATATATATATATATATATATATATATATATCCTCTATATATATATATATATATATATATATATATATCTATATATATATATATATATATATAATATATATAATATAGTATATATATATATATATATATATATATATATATATATATATATATATATATATATATATATATATATATATATATATATATATATATATATATATATATATTATATATATATATATATATAGATATATATATGTATATATATATCTATATATATATATATCTATATATATATATATATATATATATATATATATATATATATATATATATATATATATATATATATATATATATATATATATATATATATATATATATTATATATATATATATATTGCTACGTCTATAGAACGCCTCGCCTTCCCAGCAGAGTTTTTTAGTTTTATATTTATTTAATAAAAGTAGCAGCCATGCCGTCTCCTGAAGCTACTGTTGTTGGGAGAGTGTATGTCGTAGGAATGATATTTCCGGTCTGACGGAAGCTTAGGGTAAGAGAGGCAAGTCACAGGAGTAGCTAGGCTTCGAGATGGATTTTAGGGACTTCTACAATAAGACCTATTTTCCTTCCCAATTTTGCTGGCGTTGTGTTTACCACCTTTCAGGCAATGCTCGAGGCGGTTTTTGGAAGCCCAAGCCCCCGTGATTCGAAACCAAGCAGTATCGGTCTCAGTCGGCTGCGAGACGTGATCTCGGGCAGAGGTCAAATTGCCAGCCTCCCAAAATTAGGCCTACCCACGTCGTGCTGGGTGGACACGAACCCAGACCTGAACAGAGGTCAGGCCGCATTCTTCTACAAGGATACACAGAATATTGCATAAAGGTACGTCTGAAAGTGTAAACTTCAACCCAGCACCTTTTACTACCATACGACTCTTGCTAAATTCATTTTCAATTCTTATTTTTACCCCTTCTACATCAGAAGCCCTTTGTCCTCATCGGGCCACGTGCTCCCCTTTGTGACTTGTTAAAGACCTAGTTTTCGTGCATACCTCAGTGAACCATTCGAGTTTACCTTCCCAATGTTAGAGAATTAATCAGCCTTAATCAAAGCAAGAAGTCATTTTTCCTTTTATCTCGTTTAATCTGGGATTCTTTTCCAGATTCCATGAGTCACGTGCCGTCTCGCCGCAAGTGTGCATTAACCCAAGTGAATGAAAATCAGCTTGAATTGAATGAGACTATAAGCCCCAACGTGGGGGCCAATATCATTTAACTTTTTCTCCAGGCCAGCACGGGCCTTTTTGTAAATAAATAAATAGTTTTAAAGCAACGAGCTGAGTTTTTCTGGCGACCTTCCCTCTAAAGTATTCATTAATAACTATCAGTTTACGGTAAGTTCAAGCAATTCCCTCATGAAATCCCTCAATTATTTCCGTTTACGTATCTAGCTTCTCTCAGGCCCTATATACGTATCATTGTCGACCTTCGCCGAGGATATGAACCTAGCTTGCTTAAAAAAAGCTTGTAAATCGCGTTATCCGTTGTAAAACGTAAACTGTAAATGTTTTTCAAAGCGCAAAACTAAGCACACTTGCAGGGAAAGAAGACACACTGACTCACGGTAAGGTATTCCATTCATTAATATGATTATTTATAACCTATGTTAGCTTAAGGTACGTTAAGTATTTTTATTTAGAAGTGTTTTAAACAAATGTGAAGGTAGAAATATTATTATATTGTAACGGCCAGAGCGCCGAGCGAATTCTGTTATTTTATAAATCGCATGTGCTCGTCGGACGAGACAGCATGTGTGCAGATAGATGCCAGAAAGGACCAGATCAAACTAGGAAGTGCTTTGCCAGGGTTATTGCTGTATGAGAAAGCCTAGCTAGTTAGGAGTGTTTTACTAATAGTTACGGCAAAAGAAGTGGACAATTCTTTTGTCGTGATATGTTAGGGTATTCATTTTTAACTTAGTTTTCATTCCAAGTGTTGGTAACCGCTTACCTCTCAGCTAATTCAGCTTAGCGCACTTCGCGCCTGCCCGGTCTCAACCAGCCTTCGTGTCGCTCACAGCGGCAGCCATGTTTTTATCCCTTTCAGAATTATCTAAACCATTTAAGCAAAGTAACGTAAGTCTCAAAGTTTTAACGTAAATAATATCGATCTCGGTACTAGTATCTATCGTCCTGCCAGAAAAATTAACGTAATTCGCCTTGAATAAGAAAGTAGAATTTTGTGTTGTAAATTGCCTTCGCATTTACAGAGAATCAGCTGTTTTGAACGACATGCTGCGCGCTAGCAGTGCTACCCAGCCACGTGTTTCACCTCGCATCGCTCACTCGCGCGCTGAGCGAAAATTTCATTTCACTTCGCACTTAACGTAGCCTCATTCACAATTGTTTGCTAACATCGTTTTCAAATCCTTACCGTAATTTTTCACTTGTCCTTACGTAAAGTTAACGTAAATCTTAAAGTAGAGTCACTTGCAAGAATTGTTAACGTAAAACGCGTCTTTGTGAAATTCATATTGAAACGCAAATCATTTCATAAGCGCAAGCCGCTAACATTAACGTAAAAATCGTTCAACGCGAGCGCGTTATCATTTTCATAAAACGTTTTCAAAAGCAATTCTTTCAGTAAACGTTAACGTAAGTAGATAATTTAACGCAAGTTGCGTCATATTAAACGAACATTAGTAGTTCAATTCAAATATAAGGGAGTTCATTCATATATCATTTTCACCCTCTCCGAGAGAGAGAGAGAGAGAGAGAGATGAGAGAGAGATAGAGAGAGAGAGAGAGGAAAACCAGAATCCATTATTCACGAAGCCAAGAGTACTACATCTTACCATTAATTATAGCATGCAGAATTAACATTATTTAGTCTCTTGTGTCTTTCATTTACACAGCGTGATACGTACGCGCCTGTGTCCATTGCAGTTTGCAAGCATTTATTTATTTCACTTACCGAGTACTTCAGCGAGGGACTGAGCATTCCTAAAACAAAATTTCCATTACCTGTCGTTGCCAGAGTGGTCTTTTCATTTTCTTTTTATCACAAAAAGACTTGCGTATACCGCAAGCACAATTCGCACAGTGTGCCACGCAAATTCATTACTTCCAGACAGGGAAGTCGTTACCAGTTTAGGACTGGCCACCACCAGTGCACGTCAGGTCTTACCATTTTACAGTGCCACTAATTCTTGACACTGTCCATCGACTGGCTGCTGAAGTACTCCCACCTTTTACTTTCTCTCCTCCACTATTACACTCTGCCATGAGCAGTGCCATTTCACTTCAGTATATTTAAGTATACTGCATGTAGTGTCCGGGACACACCAGCACGATACCAGTGCTCCAAGGAACGCCTCCATAAATGCCATTGCACTGTACAGGCCGTACAGGCAGCCATTAAACCTGCGTGTCCGTCCTTACGGAACGCCCAAATAATTAGTGTGTCCGTGTACAAGGGTCAGTGATCCTTCGGAACACTCAACAAGGGAACGCCTCCCAGAAGTGCCGCAATACCAGCCCTAAGTGCTGACAAACCTGCGTGTCCGTCCTTACGGAACGCCCAATTCATTAAAGTATCCGCCATTTTGGATCACTGAACCAAGGAACGCCTCCTCATAAGTGCCGTGCACCTGTATTGGACCTACAGGTAGCCCATTCCAACGTCTCCCAAGTTGGGAACGCCCGTAAGTGTGACGTACACAGCACACTTCATTCGATTTTTTCACCTCAGCAGAAGGTGCCATTCACAAAGTGCCACCGAGCACCCAGTCTTTTCACTTTTCATTACCACATTGCAGAACCCATTTCCAAGTGAGTGCCACTTTCCACAGTAGGCACTCCTATTCCATTCATACCCTTCCTGGCATTATTTTCATTTTCTTCCGAGCCTCTACTGTAGCCTAAGGGAAATGTCTTCCCCTGCTTCCCGTGACTTCTTTGCCAGAGAGCTAGAGAAGCTCGGAGCCCTCATAACTCGGGCAGGGAGGCTGGTTACACGGACCAGCCCTTGACCAGTGGATAAAGACGCAGCGGCTGCTGCGCGCCAGCAGGGAAAGGAAGAAAGAGAGCAGAGAGGAAAGCCGGAGAAGCAGAGAGAAAAGAAAGAGAAGCAGAGAGGATAGCCAGAGAAGCAGAGAGAAAAGAAAAGAAGAAGAACGAGAGAAAGCATGAGCTAGCTCTCCTAGATGACGCAATCTCTCTGCTAGTTTCCAAGCCCCAGACCATGAGCTGGACTCCCGGTAAGAAGTGGTTGCGGAGGTTCTGCACCACTTGTTGTGTGCGTGGGCATGCTGTGGATTCCGACCAGTGCCCAAGTCGGTCTCTACCTTGGGAGGAGAGCTTCCAGGGTGAACTTCTCCAAGGCTACCATGTAGCCCTGCCTGATGAACAGTCTCCTACGGCCTATCAGTGGGTACAAGTCATGGCCGACACCGAAGCCCAGGTCTCCCTTATTTCCAGAAAGGCATTGCCTAGGGGTGCCAAAATCCAGACGAACGAAGGAATTCAGTTGAATGGATTGACGGTAAACCTTTATTCTGTTCCTTCGGTCCTTCTGAATGTGGAAATGCTTCTGGACCAGGAGACCAGGGAAACCACATTGTGCCGCCTGGGCGTAGTTGACCAATTTCATGATGTTTATCAGGTGATATTGGGCCGAGATCTACTAAAGCCGTATCTCCCCTGGACGCAGCTCCATACCAGATGCACCGGACACCTGCAGCATGCCAGATAACCACACCTCAATTTTAGGTTCAGAGGCTAGTGCCTCCGATGTCCCCGATCCATGTCTATTGCGAACCTGGCCCTGACCCAGTGTCAGAGCCCGAAGTTTCTCTTCCGCACCATCTCAGCCTCTTACCACTTTACCGCCTACCTCCTCCCCTTTGGAAGAGGTAAGCCCACCAGTTGACCCCGGACTTGTTTCCGAGGGTGATCCAACAGAGGACTCTTCACCTGTGCCTGAGCACACTGCCAGCCTTGGTGACTCCACAGATTCGCAAACCTGTGGGGGCATCTCGGTCTTATCATCCAGTGCCACGGAAGAGGTTCTGGAACACGTTCTGCCGAGACTGTGGCCGCAAGGGTCACATGTCTGCAAATTACGGAGGGTGCGCTAATTGCAATATTCCTGCCATCGCAATGGCCGTAACCAATCCTTCTTCACTAGGACCCCCAGCTAAGGGCCCTATAACTGTTGCACCCCTCCAAAGTCATTATCAGCGCAGCCACGTCAGAGCCTACGACGACTCTGGCGCTCAAATCTCCCTGATACGGGAAGACAGAATCCCCCGAGGGGCTACCGTCGATAGACGACAACTAATCACCATCGAAGGTATCAACCATATCAAGCTGATCCTTCCAACCGTGCAATTGAGAGTCACCAGACCTCATTTCTCCAAAGTTTGTACCCTTGCAGTTGCAAGCTACATTCCAGGAGGTTACGACCTCCTCCTAGGGCAAGACATGAAGTCTCCCTCGCATTCAAAAAGCCTAGGGGTCCTAACCCCACAACAAATCACTCCAAAGCAAGGAGTCATCGAAAGTTCTACTTCCTCTAGGAAGTATGTCCACCAACAGTCTCCCCGTTACCAAGGAGGGAGATTGACCATTCGCAGTTCCGTTGCAAAACCTGTAACGTAATAGGGCACTACTACTAATGGCCTAGGTGCCCTAGCAAACTACAGCAGCGGACACTGTCCATTTTCCACAAGGCCTAGCCTTCAACAATAGACAGGAGCCTCTGTCTCCCA
>NC_087212.1:79242899-79245399 GCF_015104395.2 Macrobrachium nipponense | reverse complement strand
GTAAGGTCAGAATCGATATGAACTTATAGCGTCTCTGTTGGCTGATTGGATAGCGTCACTGACTGTCCTGATTTCGTCCCCGTCCACCTGGATTGGTGGTTCGATCCCATGGGGGACAGAAATTGTTATCAACTTAAAAATTCCCCTTCGGTACATATATGAAAATATATCATTTGGGAGGTAAAGTGAATTTTAGATATTAAAGACATTTGTAGCTTGAATTGATATATAATGGATCACGGTTCGATGTGATAATTATTCATAACAAAAGGCTACGTTCTGTCAAACGCTCGAATTGGCCAACATGGTAGACGGGGTTTCATATCGATTTCAATTACGAAAGCATCCAGATCGAGGGGTGATTTGTAAGGTCAGAATCGATATGACTTATTTAGCGTCTCTGTTGGCTGATTGGATAGCGTCACTGACTGTCCTGATTTCGTCCCCGTCCACCTGGACGGTGGTTCGATCCCATGGGGGGACGAAATTGTTATCAACTTAAAAATTCCCCTTCGGTACATATGAAAATATATCATTTGGGAGGTAAAGTGAATTTAGATATTAAAGGACATTTGTAGCTTGAATTGATATATAAATGGATCACGGTTCGATGTGATAATTATTCATATATATATATTATATATATATATATATATATATATATATATATATATATATATATATATATATATATATATATAGTATATATATATATATATATATATATATATATAGATAGATATATATATATATATATATATATATATTATATATTTATATATATATATATATATATATATATATCTATCTATCTATATATATATATATATATATATATATATATATATATATATATATATATATATATATATATATATGTTATATATATATAGAGTGATAGATATGAGCAGATTTAAGTAAAATAAGGAACACTTCTTTATCGAATTATGAAAGATTAGAGCTACTGTTTCTGAGTGCACATTATTTGAGGATATTGTGGTGACTATATACTTCTAACTGTCGATAATTATTGTAATTCCTTTTAAATGCACATTCAGCCAATTTTGTTGATGGATCTTCTGAGTTATTATTAGGAATATTTGTTGCCTTTGAATTACTTTCATTATTCCTGAATAGCAGTCTTAATAAACAAAGTATTAGAAGAGAGAGAGAGAGAGAGAGAGAGAGAGAGAGAGAGAGAACTTACAATTTATGCTGCAGTAACTGCAACATAAATTAGCTGGATGAAAGGTAGGAATTTGATAACTTTGATCGTTTTCCTTCCTTATCAGCTGAAACGACCACGTCGTCGAGGCTTCAGAAACAACCAAGTTTTTAAAATCGTAAGGTGTACAAAATCGTGATAATCTCTTGTCTGACTAGTAGCTTTATGTTTCCCTTCAGGTTTAAACCTAGTGCAATTCCAATAAGTAAAAGAGTAGCTTCCCAATGGACAAAGAAATGAGGAGAAACTCTTAGAAGACCATTAGAGAAGAGAAACAAGAAAAACCTGACACAACGCAGAAAGAGTTGCCCAGCAGGAGATGAGGAACTGATGATGGGAGAGGATAACCGATTTCACATCAGAAAATATTTTGGGTCACGAAGGTGAGTGAAGAAAGAATACTCGAAGTCAACAAGTTGGGGAAGAGAAGAGGAATTTGCAGCAGAGCAGAAATGGAAGGATAAGGAGGGAGGAAGGCATATAGCAGAAAGTGGGAGAAGGGAGAGAGAAGTAAAGCAAAAAGCAGGGATATGATTACAAGAATCAGATGTGGAAAACTAAGGAAGGCTGAATAATAGAAAGATATAATGCAAGGAATGGGATGCTCATATACGGCAGATTAATGGAAAGACAAGAATTGTGTAAAAGAGTGAAAGCAGAATAATGATTAATGCAACAAGGTAAAAGCTGGATGGGTTAGATTAGGTGAAGGGAAAATTAAAATAGGTTAATGGTGAAATGAAGAAATAAATCAAAATAGATAAATAAATAAAATAAGAAGCAATTAGCGAGAAAAGAAAAAAAATATGTATTTTTATGAAATAAGCAATGACTTGGAATGCTACAAGAGGATGGAGTAAACGGCTTGTGTGAAATGTAAATAGAAAATATTGGGAAAAAGGAATGACACAGTTACTCTTGGGCCTCAGGGCAGTCCTTAGGTGCTAACACCAGACTCTCAGACCCTCAGGAAATTTCGGTTCAGATTTATTTGCCCCGTCAAAAACAGGAACACTATTCAAGTATTTTGGCAGCTAAGCCCTGTTTATACATCAAGGGAATGTAGCTCAGACGCCAAGTTTTGAAGACAACGTCCCTTGAAATGAAATGTTTATGTCCAGATATGACGGGAACTGACTAGCCATGAAGAATTCAGGGGACAAGAAAATTGCAAAGATTTCACTCATTAACGACCAAAGATATCTGATGGACATCAACCAGATATTACAATAAAATCTCCTCTTTCACAAATCTTACAGATAAAAAAAATACCCA
>NC_087212.1:79230399-79237899 GCF_015104395.2 Macrobrachium nipponense | reverse complement strand
CTGGAACAACTGGAGAGTGGCCTCTGTAGTTCTTTGTGACAAAAGAGTACTGCTGAGGTTAAAAGGAAAAATTCAAAAGACGGTGGTAAGAACAGCAATGATGTATGGTACGAAAACAGCAAACATGAGAAAGACAGAGGAGAAGAAGATGGATGTGACAGAAATGAGAATGCTTAGGTGGATGTCTGGGGTGACAAGAGAGGATTAATTCAGAAATGACTACATAAGGGGGTCGACTAAGGTGGTGGAAGTATCAAAGAAAGTGCAGGAGGGGAGGCTGAGATGGTATAGATACCTGTTGAGGAGAGATGAGGATCACGTTAGGAGACATACTATGGGGATGGAGTTTCAAGGAAGGAGACGAAGAGGGAGACCAAGAAAGAGATGGAAGGACTGTGTGAGAGGAGACTTACATGAGAAGGGAATTAATGAGGCAGAAGCGCAGGATAGAAATAGTTGGAAATGGCTCATCTGAAACAGTGACCCCATATGAAAATGGGAATCAGCTGGGAAGAAGATATTATTATTAATCGAATTTATCAACATCCTGTTATTGAAAGATGGTGGAATTATGCAGCAGTTCTCTATATGGTTTAAAACATTACAATATAGTTTTCAAATTTATGCTTCTAAAAGAAGTCATTCCTCAAAAATATAACGTATCTCAAAATCGCGAACATATGCTGCAGTTATTAACTTATCAATAAATAATAATGATTATAATAATAATAATAATAATAGTGTTTTAAAAATTTATCTAAGACTTACATATATGAAAATTGCCCTCTTTATTCCTGTTTATAATTTTAGGGTCGAACTCAGATTCATTTGGAAACTTCGAGTAAAAGCCACCCAAAGAAAAAGTGGCCTGACAACCATCGTGAAGTGTTCCCAATTAGGCGGCGCAGTTTTAATATCCAAGAAGCAAACCTTTATTGCCTACTAAATATCAAGCCACCAGGCAGGTCCTTTATCTTTTGTCCGAAATTCATTCCGGGCAAACTCTCTCGATCTGCGTAAGACCGAGAGTGTGCTTTTTACTTCTTTTATCAAACACCATTCAATATTCTCTGGAAGCTTGAATTGCAAGTCCGTGGTTCCTGTAGTGGGCCTGTTCTATAAGAAAGGGTATTTGTAATTAATAATAATAATAATAATAATAATAATAATAATAATAATAATAATAATAAAAATAATAATAATAATAATAATAATAATAATAAAGATGGCATAAAAAGGCTAGAAAAAAAGGCTAAGAAGCAAGAAAACAAGGGAGGAACCTCAACGAGAAATACAAAGTACAAGAGAATAAACAACACAATAGAAGATGTAAAACAGAGGCTTAAGGCCAAAGCACATAAGATCTAACGGTACATGAACAGGAATAAGGGATACCAACAGAACAAACTATTCGGAACCAACCCAGAAAAGACTATACACCAACTAAGAGGGGAAGACAACCACCCAGAAATTCCTGAAGCCGAACCAAGTAAGAGACTCTGGGAAAACATATGGAGCAATCCGGTATCACACAACAAACATGCAACATGGCTCCAGGAAGTCAAGGAAGAAGAAACAGGGAGAATAAAACAAAGATTCACAGAGATCACGAAAGACACAGTCAGACACCAACTAAAGAAAATGCCAAACTGGAAAGCCCCAGGTCCCGATGAAGTCCATGGATACTGGCTCAAAAAACTTCAAGGCCCTACACCCACGTATAGAGAAACAACTCCCGCCATTGTATCTCAAATCACCAAGCACCCAAATGGATGACCACAGGAAGAACATCCTTAGTACAAAAAGACAAGAGTAAGGGAAATATAGCCAGTAACTACAGGCCTATCACCTGTCTACCAAATAATGTGGAAGTTACTAACAGGTATCATCAGTGAAAGGCTATACAACTACCTAGAGGAGACAAACGACCATCCCCCACCAACAGAAAGGCTGCAGAAGGAAGTGTAGGGGCACAAAACACCAGCTCCTGATAGACAAAATGGTAATGAAGAACAGTAGGAGAAGGAAAACCAACCTAAGCATGGCATGGATAGACTATAAGAAAGCCTTCGACATGATACCACACACATGGCTAATAGAATGCCTGAAAATATATGGGGCAGAGGAAAACACCATCAGCTTCCTCAAAACTACAATGCAGCAACTGGAATAAAATACTTACAAGCTCTGGAATAAGACTAGCAGAGGTTAATATCAGGAGAGGGATCTTCCAGGGCGACTCACTGTCCCCACTACTCTTCGTAGTAGCCATGATTCCCATAACAAAAGTACTACAGAAGATGGATGCCGGGTACCAACTCAAGAAAAGAGGCAACAGAATCAACCATCTGATGTTCATGGACGACATCAAGCTGTATGGTAAGAGTATCAAGGAAATAGGTACCCTAATCCAGACTGTAAGGATTGTATCTGGGGACATCAGGATGGAGTTTGGAATAGAAAAATGCGCCTTAGTCAACATACAAAAAGGCAAAGTAACGAGAACTGAAGGGATAAATCTACCAGATGGAGTAACATCAAACACATAGATGAGACAGGATACAAATACCTGGGAATAAGGAAGGAAGGAGGGGATATAAAACACCAAGAGATGAAGGACACGATCAGGAAAGAATATATGCAGAGACTCAAGGGCGATACTCAAGTCAAAACTCAACGCCGAAATATGATAAAGCCATAAACACATGGGCAGTGCCAGTAATCAGATACAGCGCAGGAATAGTGGAATGGACGAAGGCAGAAACTCCGCAGCATAGATAAAGAAAACAAGGAAAAACATATGACAATACACAAAGCACTACACCCAAGAGCAAATACGGACAGACTATACATAACACGAAAGGAAGGAGGGAGAGGAGTACTAAGTATAGAGGACTGCGTAAACATCGAGAACAGAGCACTGGGGCAATATCTGAAAACCAGTGAAGACGAGTGGCTAAAGAGTGCATGGGAAGAAGGACTGATAAAAGTAGATGAAGACCCAGAAATATACAGAAACAGGAGAAAGACAGACAGAACAGAGGACTGGCACAACAAACCAATGCACGGACAATACATGAGACAGACTAAAGAACTAGCCAGCGATGACAATTGGCAATGGCTTTACAGAGGGGAGAGCTAAAGAAGGAAACTGAAGGAATGATAACAGGGGCACAAGATCAGGCCCTAAGAACCAGGTATGTTCAAAGAACGATAGACGGAAATAACATCTCTGCCATATGTAGGAAGTGCAATACGAAAAATGAAACCATAAACCACATAGCAAGTGATGCCCGGCACTTGCAGAGAACCAGTACAAAAAGAGGCATGATTCAGTAGCAAAAGCCCTCCACTGGAGCCTGTGCAAGAAACATCAGCTACCTTGCAGTAATAAGTGGTACGAGCACCAACCTGAAGGAGTGATAGAAAACGATCAGGCAAAGATCCTCTGGGACTATGGTATCAGAACGGATAGGGTGATACGTGCAAACAGACCAGAACGTGACGTTGATTGACAAAGTCAAGAAGAAAGTATCACTCATTGATGTCGCAATACCCAATGGGACCAGAGTTGAAGAGAAGAGAGGGAAAAAAAATGGATAAGTATCAAGATCTGAAAATAGAAATAAGAAGGATATGGGATTTGCCAGTGGAAATCGTACCCATAAGCAATAGGAGCACTAGGCAACGATCCCAAGATCCTGAAAAGGAATCTAGAAAAAACTAGAGGCTGAAGTAGCTCCAGGACTCATGCAGAAGAGTGTGATCCTAGAAACGGCACACATAGTAAGAAAAGTTGATGGACTTCTAAGGAGGCAGGATGCAACCCGGAACCCCACACTATAAATACCCACCCAGTCGAATTGGAGGACTGTGATAGAGCAAAAAAAAAAAAAAAAAAAAAAAAAATAAAAAAAAAAAAAAAAATATAATAATAATAATAATAATAAGATATAACGAAGTTTTCTCTCATTAAAAGGCCTATTCTGACAAAATGGAACACGAAATAAATTCCTAATGATTGGGGTGTCATTACGAGTTTATTAAAGATTGCTAGAACTTCATTCACAGAATCTCCTTTTACGTCAAGAGAGAGAGAGAGAGAGAGAGAGAGAGAGAGAGAGGGAGAGAGAGAGAGAGAGAGAGAGAGAGAGAGAGAGAGTTCGGCGACCTAACGAGATCGTAAAAGATACAAGGGGCCAAGGCGTGTTGGAAACAATTAACCATCTGGTATTCTTGATCTTGTTTTGTACCTGAGACCTTTATCTCCAATTGTACTTCATTAACTCCTTGACGATGTCTGAGTAAAGACGAAAGTCCATGGACTTCTTTACTATTATTTTCCTGTGGTATTCGCTTATTTATGACGGTTCGACGGAGAGAACCAACCAAATTAAACTTTTTTTTTTTTAATTGGCAAAAATTCTTCCAGTTTTGTCGGACGGTCCTGCAGTAAAAAAAAAAAAAAAAAAAAAAAAAAAAAAAAAAAAAAAAAGTCTTAATATTTTCAGAAAAAATTGTCAGAAATCTTTAGGATTTTCTTGGATGATACTACCAAAAAAAAAAAAAATAAATAAATAAAAGAAAATAAAAAAATAAAAAACTTACTCTTAATATTTTTAGAAAAAATTTTCAAAGAAATTTTTGGGTTTTTCGTGGACGATGCTACAAAAAAAAAAAAAAAAAAAAAAAAAAAAAAAAAAAAAAAAAATACGCTAACATGGTTTTCTCAGAAAAATTGGTCAAACAAGTATTTCGGTCTTTGTCGGGTGATGCTAAAAAAAAAAAAAAAATAAAGCTAGCATATCTGGTTTTCTCAGAAAAAAATGTCAAAGAAGCCTACGATGCCATTTTTAGGGAGGTGGTACGTGGGGGAAAAAATTATTTTTTTGAATGGTGCTAAAGAAAAACCTACCGAACAGACTGTTTTTTCTTTAATAAAAAATGTGAAAAAAATACGATTTCATTATCATTGAAATGGCGCATGAAAATAGATGATTTGTCGGGTGGTCTAAAAAAAATAAAAAAAAAACAATAGCTAGCAGATCTGGTTCTTCAGAAACCCGTTGCTGAATAACCCACTGGTTCCATGCAACACAAAAACACTATACAAACAAACAAACAATAACTCTAAGAAAGTTCATTACGTTAGTCAGTGATGTTATTATTATATCTATGGTAGAATTAAGGTTAGATTTTTTATTGTCACTTTTTTCTTTCCTTCAAAGCATCGCAGTTCTTCTAGGCATCGAACCCATGTTGGTTTGGTAATACGACAAGAGAGAGAAAGAGGGAGAGAGATAAAAGACACTTCACGATATCATTGAAAATACTGTAACGTAAGAAATTTAGCGCTTTGTGACAGAGTTAGGGAGATAATAGATATGTTTATAATGCATCCGCGAATTGTTTTGAACCGGAAATGTTTAACGTAGAACGAGAGAGAGAGAGAATTCTTTATTATTGCTTAGAAACTGCTTAAGAACAAGTCTGGCTATGAAAGAACAAGAAAGAGAGGGAGAGAGAATACTTTATCATAAGTCATGAACTACTTTAGAGAGAGAGAGAGTTCACAAATTAGGAGATCCTTCAAACACCTAGTCCCCAAAAATACCTTACGATACAACGCGGCTTTATATATATATATATATATATATATATATATATATATATATATATATATATATATATATATATATATATATATATATATATATATAGTATATATATATATATATATATATATATATATATATATATATATATATATATATATATATATATATATATATATATATATATATATATATATATATATATATATATATATATATATATATATATATATATATATATATATATATATATATATATATATATATATATATATATATATATTAGCTTCATCACATGTCATAGATTCGAGTTTATCCCGATAAGCCGAAGTAACCGTGCAAACGCTTGTTAAATTTTAAAAGTTTATCTGTGAGATGGAAATTAATTTCAAGTCAGTGGCCCCTTTGGTGTGTTTGTTCCATATGAATTGGGTCTTCTAAATAATAATAATAATAATAAACAAGTGCCGCCTGAGGTGCACTGTAGGCATTACTTAAGGTTCTTTGCTGCAACCCTCTTCCATTCCTTTTACTGTGCCTCCGTACATATTCTCTCGCTCCAGTCTCACTTTCCACCCTCTCCTAACAATTGATTCATAGCGCAACTGCTCTGACTCAGGTTTTCCTCCTGTTACACCTTTCAGCCCTTTTGACTGTCAATTTCCCCATTTTAGCGTTGAATGACCTCATAGCTCCCAGCGCTGGGCGTTTGCCTAAATTCTATATGCCGTTCTGTTATCTACCTTACGCGGATGGGGGGATGTCCGCCCTCTGGCCACCATTATACCTCCCCCGGGGAAGGGGTGTGGGCACCCAGACCATTAGATAGATAGATAGATAGATAGATAGATAGATAGATGGCGATCTCCAAAATTAAAAGCCAAGCGGTTTATGACGCAACTCCAGTTTTGTATCTGTTCTGTGAGCGGAAATAATGGCGACCTTTATTTGCGCATATTCATACACTCGCTCACGTATCGTCACGGTCTGTTTCTGTCATTCGATTTGTTTTGAGTTTAATTTGCCTTTCTCATTTTTTTTTCTCTCGCGTTTCACTGCCTGTTTTCGCGAGTTTTAGGTTTCTGTCAAAGAAAACTGTTGTGATGTTTGTTTGTATGGTGCTTTGACGTTGCATGGAACCAGTGGTTATTCAGCAACGGGACCAACGGCTTTACGTGACTTCCGAAACCACGTCGAGAGTGAACTTCTATCACCAGAAATACACATCTCTCACTCCTCAATGGAATGGCCGAGAATCCAACCCGCGCCCACCGAGGTGGGACGCTCATACCTGTTGTGATGGTTTTTGTCTGCCCGCCCTCAGAGCTTAGAAACTACTGAGGCTAGAGGGCTGCAGATTGGTACGTTGATCAGCCACCCTCCAGTCATCAAACATACCAAATTGCAACCCTCTAACGTTAGTAGTTTTTATTTTATATAAGGTTAAACAGCCATAATCTTGTTTCTGGCAACGCTATAGGACAGGCCACCACCGTCCCTTACCTGATAGCCACATGGGTCGCGGCGCATACAGCATTACACAGAGACCACCGAAAGATAGATCTATTTTCGGCGGCCTTGATTATACGCTGTATAGAAATCTCGATTTTTTTAAATGGTTATGGCCGACTGAGAATTTTTTTTTCTTGCAAGGATATGAAATGACATCCGAATATTAGCAAGTTATATAGGAAGTTGCGGCGTGGAGTATTTGACCGAGGGAGTTGGTCTGAATGAAATATGTATGACTCTCTCTTGACGCTTGCCACATTGCATTCTTTCTTCTTCGTTTATTCACTGACAAACAATCAACTAACAAAAAGAAGCTGATAAGAAGGAGTTGTAATAAGGCATAGTAATATTAACGAGCTCAGCGTCTGATTAG
>NC_087212.1:79157576-79229899 GCF_015104395.2 Macrobrachium nipponense | reverse complement strand
CCGGCATGACTTGAGCTACCATGCCGGGCTGTGGAAGTCCTGTCGCTGTGTTCTCGCGGAGCCCTGCGATGAGGTTCTCCTGGGTAACCAGCCTATCCGAGATAGCTCGGATAGACTGCCCTGACTCCTCTAGAGAAGATGAGAGCTGAACAAACATCTCTTGGAACTTGGTTTGAACCAAGTTCCCTACCAAACTACCCATCTGCTGCATAATATTGGCGGAGATATTAGCAGAGAAGGTGTCTGGGTCGAAAGGGGAAGGTTCTACCTCCTCTTTAGGAGTCTTGGGTCTGGCTCTCTTGGAGGTTGAAGGCTCAGGGTCGGAGGGGAAGAGCTGAGCCTTGTCCTTAGAAGACTTGGACTTGGAACCCTTAGAGTAAGATGCCAGTTTAGCCTTGTCCGCTCCGGGATGGTGAGCCGAAGACTTATGGGCAAGGCTAGAATCTGACTTCTTTGACAGCGACTTCTGAAGCGATTTAAAGTCACGCTTACCTTTGACTTTAGGGATCACCAGGGCGGACTCCAGTCTGACCGACTGAATACCCCCGGTGAATCCCTGGAAAGAAGTAGAAGTAGTAGGAGAAGCAGCTCTAGATGGGCTCAAGGAAAGCCCTTGAGCCCCTACAAAACCTGCCTCACTTACATCCTTACCTGCGCCCTCCACCGCCATGGGCTCGAGGTCCAGGTCCAGTGCGGCTACTTATTGGACGACCTCCTGTGTCGTCGGCTCCTCTGAAGTCTCGCCACTTGCTCCTGGATGGCAGTAATCAGGGGAGCCGCCACCTCCGGGTCCACATAAGAGGCACTCTTCCCACCGGGGAAGATGAGGGTGGCCATCTCCTTAGATAGAATGTAGGGTTGGCCCTTGGTCACGTTTCGACCAAACCCACCAACCCAGGCCTTCAGGGTGGAAAGGGCGGACTCCCGGATCGCTTGGGCGCCCTGAAAGAGGGGGTTAGTATTAATACTTAAGGCTACTTCTGATTAAACTATAACGTAAGATGATTGATATATCACGGATCATATTGGTCACTGAAATCACTGTATTAAAGTGTAGTATTTGGAACATTACTCACCCCAGAGGAGACCTGGTCAACGAACTCGTAGCAGATTGTGCAACTCTCGTGGTGCCAAACCAGAGACTCGTTGAACCGGATCGCACAGGTGGCGTGGGTCCGGCAGACCTCGTGCCCACAGGGGTCCTGCAGCACGGCGTTACAGCCCGACTCTATACAATGGGTGACTTGTAAGTGAAATGACACATGAGTATCATCACTAACATCCTGGACTAAGTCCGTGATGCGATATATCATAACACCGGAGTGCTCCGGAGTTAAAAGATAACAAGGGTTAGTCTCTACCTGCTCTTCGACCGTGTAATGTGGTGAGTCGTCTGACAGGATCGGTAGAACAGCTTGAATCAGTGTGTCTCCGGCGTTGCCGGAGGGCATAAAAGTCACTGAATCAGGGAGACCACCTAATCCCTACACCGGAGCGAGGAGTAGTCAGAACGACAGGTGAGGAGCAGGAGGGGACCAAATAATACGGCGGGGTTGACAACTCCGCCGTCAAGACCTAAATCTAGAATAAGTAGGTGGAAATCCTGGGTGGGTACCGGGGGCTCCACCAACTTAATCTAAGATAATGGATGTTAAATATAAATGTAAAACATGCATGCAAAAGCGTATCCTTGTAATGAGGCCGGAGCCACCATAGTGTCACCGGACCATTAGGACCTGGCTGTGCTGGGATCCTGATCCGCTAGAGTGGAAGGGGTGGTGACTAGGGGTAGGAGAACGCGGCTCGAGAGCCGAGGAGAGCCGAGCGCAGCCAAGCCTGGTAGCCAACCGAGACTTGGCCAAGCAGGGGTCCCCCTGGTACTCTACTGGGGAGAGCGGCATGGAGCCGAACTGACGTCGAGCGTCCTCTAGCTATCTCCCGTATCGCCCCGCGTGGGAGGGAGGGAAGGGAGGGTGCTCGGATTGGTTGTCTGAGACAATATGAGTGAGCGTATCTCCCCCCAAGGAGGGGGAAGAGAGCTGGGAGGACCGACGCTGGGTGGCTCATAAGCGGTCGCCTGGAACCTCTCTCGACCGTGTGATGAGCCACGCGGTGAGAAAGGCCACGCGATCAGAGGAGGCCTAGGCCAGCCAAAGCAGTCTCGATAAGCATGAAAATACAAAAAAGAATGGGGCCTCGCTTAGTCGCGGATCAGCAATCACGGATTCAGTTAATCACGGGTTTTTCCTTGGACCACTTCTCAATCTATATCACTGGCATGAATTGCAGCATCAGGGGTTGTCCATTGTAGCCTCGTCTGGTTCTGATAACCAGCAAATGCATGAACAGATTCACATTATGATATTAACTGACAATAAAGGTAATAAAACCATTCTCACCTTATATATTATTGGCATATCCTCATAATATATAGCCTATTCATGGAATAATTCCACATCATTGACATTAGGGTAAAAAACCGCATGGTACAGGGGTGGACCATGTACGATCAATGTGTACAACCCCGAAAAAAGTACATTATAACGCGTCCTGACATCAGAGATGGGCATCAGACGCGACTTGTTGTTGGTGAGAAACAGAGCTAAAGACCTCTACTCCGGTGTCAGGACGCGTTATAATGTACTTTTCTTGGGGTTGTACACATTGATCGTACATGGTCCACCCCTGCACCATGCGGTTTTTTTACCCTAACTTGTAGTTGAGCGGCCAGCATAAATGTAAACATTGAGTTACACTTAACAGCACCTTTGTCATTCTTAACCTTTTTGAAATGTTAATAGTAGTAGTGTAATTACAGTAGTAATAACATTTAGGAAAACATCAATTTTCAATTCGAACTTCATTATTGTTTTGGTATAACGTAATCAACTTCTCTGAACACTGCAGTCATAAAAACGATAATTGTCATAGATTATCGTACTGTTGTTTGTGATCGGCGACGAAGCGTAAACGTATTAAAACCATTTTTACCTTATATATTATTGTCATATATTCATAATAAAACGCATATCTTATATATTATTGGCATATCTTCATAATAAAAAGCCTCTTCAAGGAATAATTCCTTGGGGAATGCATCTTTCAAAAGACAAAAATACACTTTACATGTTTACAGCATGCAATGATTACTTTATTTTGATGTGATTACATTAATATTCCAGTATGGTACTCTAAGCAGTAAAGTAACTATTTTTTTTTATTATAAATGTATATTCATTCACGAAAAAAATACCTATGACCACCATGACGTCACCAAATCTAGTCTCGTTGGTACAAGCAAGATTCACTGATTACTGTGTTTTCTTCTTCTTTTCATGACTAAATGCATTTTTAGGATACACTCATTTACACATTTTCAAATACTATGAATGTAAATAGCAAAATCTCTCTCTCTCTCTCTCTCTCTCTCTCTCTCTCTCTCTCTCTCTCTCTCTCTCTCTCTCTCTCTCTCTCTCTCATCACTTACAGAAAAAAAATATAATACTGATCTATTATTCTGTGATTTACGAAACTGTGCTTCAATACAACTTTTATAGCTGACTCAATGATTATCACATTATAACAGTATACAAAAGAATATCTTATCACTATCCATGTTTCATTTCTTATCACCATAAAAATATTTAAAATACAAATTTCATTATGTTATTCTAAGCTAGTAACAGTATTCTCGTCCTAAGCTGCTCTCTCAAGCTATTCAACAGTTACTCTCATCACAAGCTGCTCTCTCAAGCTATTCAACAGTTACTCTCATCCCAAGCTGCTCTCTCTCTCTCTCTCTCTCTCTCTCTCTCTCTCTCTCTCTCTCTCTCTCTCTCTCTCTCTCTCTCTCTCAATGAAATATATTACTGTATCATATTATAAACTATTTTGTACAAAGTTAAAAATAATAATAATTCCATTAATAAATTAGTTTCTTTTAGCAACTAAATTGTTTTCCAAAATAATTCTTTCGGTAATAAACGTCCATCAGCCGATTCTAAACGTAAACAAAAGACAAAAATAGATTTTTATTGCTGTATTTTGCTGTTTATACATTAATGTTATAGTTGGATCCTGTAATCTTTACAGTAAATCATGTTTTTTTTTATCATAAATATGTTCATTCACAAAATAGATATACTATGTACTTTTAGTTTGGTGCAGCAGCCAAATTATGAAAATAGAAAGGAATTGTTAGGTAATATACTTTTGTTTGCTTCTGATGAAGGGGAAATTGAAGATAGGAAAGAATAACTTTGAAACTGTCTTGAATTTAGTTTAAGGTGATACCTAGTTGAAGACATATTTGGTGCTTGAAATGAAGTAGGCAGTTATAAACACTGAAATAGTGGTCTTGTGTGGGTTAATTATTAAAGTAGGCAGTTTAAAGCAATTTTTAGGGGGGGGGGGGGAGGTACCAGGATAACACGGGTATTTACTTATCACCGGGGTTCTGGGCCCTATCCCCCGCGATTATCGAGGCCCTACTTAACACCCTAACAAAACACGGGGGAAAGGAAGAAAATATGATGGAAGAGAGAAAGAGATGTCCTGGAGAAGCTGGATCGGGCCAACCGAAAAGGAAGGACGAGCCTGGCGACTCCGAGCAGCTAGCCTATGCCGAGACGAAGATACGCAGGGCAGGTGGCCAGGGTGGCTTGAGGACACGAGAAAAGGACCATGGTCCTTCGAAAGGGGCCTAACTAAGAGTAACCTGACAACTGAAATGAACATGCATGCATGAACTCTAAGCTGAAAGGAAACGGCGTAGGCTACGAACCTAGGATGAGCTCGGAAAACAACCCCCATGTAGAGATAACATAACGTAAATAAAACGTCAATAAATGCATCATCGTAAATATAATAACGTACTGCTTAGAAAAAATCGAGCTCAAACGGTATAGGGGACCGAATGGGGCACGAAACAAAGAAACATGCGGGAGCAAGCCGCACATGGCGGTTCGGGGACAATGCCGCATAGAATGCCATCCATAAAAACCTAAATAAAACGGTTAAACGAGCCCAGGACAGTCCCTAAATGGTGTAAAACATTAATAGCAGTACTTAACTTGGATGCAGAAGATTCTTGACGTTGCATGTTGAAAACAAGAGAATTCCAGAACGAACACAACACAGAGCAGAAAAAACATGTGCGGTGTGATCGTGCTATCGAAAGGAATGACGTCAGAGACGCTAGCCGTAACGGTAGCGAGGAGTGGGCCTTAGGTAGGCTCCTCTATAGTTGAGGGATTTTGAAGAAGGATGAATCTAAATGGCAAAGGACCTCTGGTAGTGGTTTCACTCGCCCCAGAAACCATACCGACACCTTAAAATAAGGTGAGCGAGCCAAAATATTCTGGCAATTCCATATTAGCTTTTTTCTCTGGTATTATAGCAATATTTTACCTTAGAAATGTGTGCTAAAGGGACATTTCACGTAGCGACACAGGCTGAGCCCAGAAATACAAGTTAGATCAAAACACGCCACTCCTCTTAAGAAATTGGGGGATAAATGTACACATCAACCAGGGAAGAAAAGCAACTCACCAACTTTAGTTCATTTTGATTATGATCAGTCCTTGGGATGTAACCTGGTTGTAAGTTAGGAACAGTATCACCATAGGTGAGAAATAGAGAGACAGAGATAAAAGATAAAATCTAGCTAAAACACACATAAATTGTAAGATAGCCCAACAGTAAATAGCATCTGTGACATTGCAAGAGAGGTTTCCTCTACTGATAAGATAATCATCTGTGGCAAAAATCAAACATTCTTTAGTCTAGAAAGTAACTTAACTCTTGGATAAGATATCATGCAATATTTAATCATTTAAATAGAGGTCTGGATACTGCACTGACCCACTCAAAAAACTAATTAGAAATAAGTTGAATAATGGTTAACAATGTAAAATTCTTTACAAGATCATTACTGTTACTTCCTTCTTAAAGCTGACAATACCTGGAGACGAAGTTATATCCATGAATTAAGTTAGGCTATCGATTAAGTTCCAGATAAAAATACGTAATGAGGTATGTTATATCTATTCAAAACTTTATTTCCTTTTATTTATGAAAGTTTGGTTCAACAACCTCACACTAGAACTGTTAGATTATTCAGTACTATTCAAAACTGTATTATAATTTACTTTCAGGTCAATTAAGAAGCCAAGAGTATTAAAATATATTGCTGTAAAAAGTATTACTTAAAAAACTGTTTCAATCTTGAAAATAGAAGTTCAACAAACATAAAATTCTTACCTTACCATCTACCGGGAGAGACGTAACAAAGGAGACCTTAAAATTAGTAACAAACAAAGTACCAGAAATTCCTGTCTTGTTAGTTTTCAAAGGAGCAAACTTCAAAACATTATTTGCCTCTGCAATCACAATCTCTCCTGTAAATACAAAATGTGAATGAAAATATTTTATGTTCAGAATACATCATGTAGAAATAAGTAACACTTCACAAATTGACTAAACAATCTATCGATAAACTGATTTCAAATCTTTAACAAATCTGAACATACATTATCTATAATTCTGACAACAGCTTACAATTTCCTAAAATGCCTACCATTTTTTGAGTAACGCCTTAGAACAAGTAGTGCTTTACATATTACAGCAGTTAACAGTCCACCAGTTGGAGCAAATAAATAATGTTGATTGGCAAGAAAACATTTGCATCAGGACATCGTCCTAAACGCGTTGTCAAACACTGACAAAAAAAGAAAAAAAAAACAGAAATTACATTTTCTATACAATAATCAGAACAAGCACTGAGAATGAAGCCATTCATCAAAAATTAATTGAGAACTGGTGGTCCATGGGGTGTGAATATGAGTACAAGACATTCCTTAACGATAAATAAAGAAAGGTTCAAGTTTATGCCTCTTCTCATAGCTTACACATAGCAGTAAAGTAATACCTCAAACTTACTTACATGAGGTTAGGTTCCAGAACCCCTTGTGCAAGGCGAGGCTTCGTGTAAGTTTGGTATGGTCAATGAAAATGCTAATAATTGCTTATTTCTAGCTTTTAAACACTAAATAAATATGACCCTAATCATGATCCCAAAGTATCAAGCAAACTTTTAAATTAAATTTAAGTTACTGTAATTTCTTAAAATTCAGCTTAATACATTACCTTAAAAAAATAAATGGTTGACATAAAACAGAGTAGTACAGTATCGTAATGGGTATTGTGTTTGCCACACTAGTGCATTTACAGTAAGTATGTATACGAATGTTACCCCTAATTCATAAGATGCCATTTTCTTTTACACTCACAGAAGAAAAGACATTTTCTTTGCATCACAAGGTAAACTTCATAAGTTGCAGTCTTAATGAAGGTACACAATTTAATAAAATAACGAAAACATGTAACAATTTTCGTAGAAGGTAAGGGTAAAATCCAATCAATTCAAAATGATGTACTGTAAAGGTAAAGACATACAGAAAGATAAGTTGTAAAAATATGTGTGTGTGTGTGACAGAGAGAGAGTGAGAGAGATACACTGTAACCATATTGAGCAGCATGACTGAACAACCTCAAAATAATACAAATTTTCTATACCGACTTTACACTTGAAAGCATGAAAACATAATGTACTTCAAAAATTAAACAAACACTTTGCGAATGGGTATCACATCTTGTAAAAGTACACTAATTATACATGCTGTAATTACCTTTGTATCATATTTATGCAAGTACAGCTACAGTAGTACCTTGAGATACGAAATTAATCCGTTCCGAGGCGCCCTTCGTATCATGAGGTTTTCGTATCTTGGACCACATTTTACATGTAAAATGGCTAATCCATTCCAAGCCCTACAAAAACACCCCAGTAAATTATATTTCCAGGCCTACAACACATGTTCTAGGGTTACGACGCCGATCCGACAGAAGAAATGACTCCAAAAAGGCAAAATACTGTACATACTTGAGTAATATTCAACTGCATGTGATGTTCAACCCCATTTTTACTGCATATATTAGGACTTTAGCATATGTCCCTTAGCAATAAGCCTAGCCTATGTTAGCGGTTGCTACTGTAGCCTAGTCTATGATTCTGACATCTAAACCTAAGAAGCTAAAAGCTTAGAATATGCCAATAAAATGTATAAATAATCAGTATGTACTCATTTCAAATAATTATTAATTAATCATTAACTATAATACACAAACAAACAAAAAAAACCCTTCCAATCGATTGTTTACATTCAGCTCTTACGAGTGCTGAACGAACGCCAGGCAATCACTTTTCCTAGGACACAGTAAGCCATAAATTTTCATTAGTATCTCTCTTCTAATGAAACTACCAAACAGTATAATAACCATTCATTTCTATTCTTTATTCTATCTTTACCTAATGGAGATACCGAGTTACTGACAGCTATAATGAAACATATACATAACGTAATATTAAAACAGAAGAAGAATTCTAAAAAAATACGTTTTTCTTGGCTTCGATGATAGCAGTCTGATTTATTTTATATTTTATGATATCTAATTCACAACTTTTTTATTAAATGTATTGCATGTACTCATTTCAAATAATTATTAAGTAACCATTAACTATAATAAACAAACAAACAAAAAAAACTTCCAAACTTCTGTTTACATCCAGCACTTACGAGTATCGAACGATCGCCAAGCAATCACTTTTCCTAGTACACAGTAAGCCATAAATTTTCATTATCTCTCTTCAACTACTGAAACTACCAAACAGTATAATAACCATTCATTTCTATTCTTTATTCTATCTTTACCTAATGTTTTTCTTTTTATTAAATGTATTGCATGAATAAGTTTTTCAATTTACAGTATCCTTTTACCAATAGAATACTTAAAGCACAAGGGGTAGATGCTGACCAATAGGAGAGCAGGATCTTATGGGGTGACTAGCATCAGGAACCAATGGGAGAGCGGAAGGATGGTGGCAAGTTTACTCAGTTGGCGGCGCGGGAGTTTTAAAATTGTTCTCGGTGGTCCAGGTGAATCTCGGGACTTTACAGCAACAACCTTTCATAACTTGAGCAATTTTCGTATGTAGAGCTGTAAAATTTTTCGTATTTGCTTTCGTATCTCGAGTTTTTCATAAGTTGAGCCTTTCGTATGTTGAGGTACCACTGTATAAAAATAATAAATTTTTCATACAGATTTTACACATAAAAATTATAAATTACCTAAAAAATTAAACATAAACACTTCTCCAGGGTTTCTCAAGAATTTCGCAAATGTTGTCTGTGAAAAAACAAGTTTTGACATAGGAAAAACCTATTTTTCGTAGTTGCTGTCAAGTCCTCAAGGATTACCTTTCCATGGTCTATCCAAAGCACCATGGTGACCAGGCTAATGTCAAAGAATTCTCTTGACTGGTCTTGTGACCAGGTATTGCATCATAATGATAAACATTATAACACGTGATAAGAATATAAATACCCAGTTTACCCACATCAAAACCACAAGAAGTGGTTTCGTGCAAACACACCATCATATTTGTTTACATACGACCAAAATGCCATTCCCTTCTGTTGGCCTATTCAGGATGATCCCTTACCCAAATCCCATGTCTCCTTGTCAGGGAAGTGAGAGGGTTTTGAGGACTCAATAGCTACCAAAAATAGGTTTTTCCTCCATCAAAACCTGTTTTTTTATTCCCTCTCATCCTCAAGGAGCTTTACAAAGAAACCGACAGGTGACTAAAAGCTCTTGAATTTTAATCCCGACAACCCAAAAACTTTTTTGGTCCAGGGTCAAATCACTAGTTTCAAAGCCCCATTTCTTTCATCCAAATACCTTTAGGTTTGGTGGCAATGAACAAGAAGCTAAGTGCAAACTCACGTTTTTTAGGGTGAAGTTCTGTGGTGACTTACCTAAGCATGGTGGGTATGGTTGCAGTATTGTCAAACTTTCCCTAGAAATAGTTAGCACACCTGCCTGTCAGGAAGACCTGTGGTTTGCCACTGTAGTGCCTATGGGTCAAGATTATCCATGCCACATACTGATACACAGTGTAGTCGAACTTATTCAAGCTTGTGGCAAGCGTTGCCAAAGTGTAGGAAAAAACGAACCTTAAATACTTGAACTGGGCACAATTTTTTGTCTGCTAATTGTAGTTTACAGGCAGTCCCCAGGGACTGCCTGTACTTAGAATAGGAGATTTGCTTCTTAAAGGAATCCCATTCTTGGCCAGGAATGACGGGCCAGAGGACAATAATAATTGATTGTCAGCCGCTTGTGTAATGTATTGTCCTCGTCTAAGAAAGCCCAGTTTGCTCATAAGTGCACCTGATGCTAATGTAATCAAAAACACATACTGATGCTTGTGAGTTGTGGTTGTATTGGGTACAATGAAATGAGGGGCTGATCAAAGTCTAAGCACCTTATTCAGGGACCAAGTAATTGAAACCCTTCTAGAGCGGATCTTTGTAGTGCAAAGGACCGCAGAAGGGGAGTGAAAACTTATATATTAAAGTCAAATCATGAAATCATAAAATCACAATTTTTGAAATTAAATTGTATTCTTCCTAGCTATACAAATCCAAGGTCCTATACTATAGGAATTACTTAAGGTGTAGCCTGGACACAGCCACTGAATTCTTGAACATAGTTAGGTAGTTAACTACCAGTCTGGGCATTGGTAGTCCCTCTGACCGGACGTAAACATTCCAATTTGCTTTTGGCCCAGGTAGCAGATCGAGGGGTGACATGAGGTGGGAGTTAGAGTAAAGGACCTCGGGTTTGTATAGCTAGGAATAATACAGTTTACTTTCAAAAACTATGATTTGTTCCTACGAGATATACAAATCCTCAGTCTTTTACTATAGGAAGACTCACTGATTGGTGGGTGGAATCTGAGCGATCTCCAGTGAACTGACTGGGGTTTGTCGATGCCAGGGTAAGCAGAAAGATGGTCTCGAGGATCAGATCCCTGTCTGAGTACTCTCGAAGGGGGTTGAATCGGGCACAGTCAGGCTCTGTAGCACAAGACTCATGTCCTATTCAAGAGGTCTGAGATCCCTGGGTGGGCAAGACCTCTCTAAGTTCTATGAGTAATGATATCTCAAAGAAGACAAGATATCAATACCCTTCAGTTTCAAGACTAGGGCCAGTGCGGCTCTGTAGTCATACAGCTGAGACAGGAGAGAGCTTCTGTAGGGAAGGGAGAGTATGAAATCTACGACCTGTTGAAGAGTGGCTCTGACCAGAGAGATACCCTTTCTATGACATCAACCACAGAATATGGCCCACTTTCCCTGGTATCCTGCAGAGGGCTGTCCGAGACATCCTGCCATCTCTGATTACTCAGGGAGAAATAGTCTCGCTCACAAGAGATGATGGATATCTCCCAGCTGTGGAAGACAAGGTACCATTTGGCCTGTGGCTGGCACAGCAGTTCTGTCATGGGGGAATCTCCCTGTGTCTTGGAGAGAAGAGCCAGAAGGTCGGGAATCAAAGGGCGTACAGTTCGAGGATGTCCCATGGATGTTAGAACGCGTCCTCTGCAGCTGCCTATGGGTCAGGAACAATGGAAGAGAAGGTCTTTAGCTACCTGTTGAGTCGGGTGGTGACAAGTCTATGACTGGACGCCCCTAAAAGCCTGAACAACCTTTCTGCCACATCTCTGGCGGCGGAGCTTGTCTGCCATTACATTTCTCTTGTCTGGAATGCATCTGCTTGACCGCTCTATCGAGTGTGCTATTGCCCACTTGATCACCTGCAGTCAAGATGAAGCTCGAGAGACGTAAGTCTCTCTTGCTTGTTGACGTGTCCCACTACAGTAGTGTCGATCATCAACACCTGTGTCCTATCACACGTTCCCGAAACTCTTGGAGAACCAGGAAGTCTGCCTTGGTTCCAGGACGTTCATGTGAAGGTGCTTGTCAAGAAGTTCTCGCACTTCTGCAGTCTACAACTGCTCTCGGTGTGCGTCACATCCTCGGTCGATGCATCCGACTCTTCAGGGACAACAGGCAATGTATCACAATGAGCCACACCCAAGCAGACTATTCCTGTTGAGACAGGAATCGCCTCACTGCCTACCTGAACATGCTAGTACTAGAGTTTGAGGAGAACTCTTGTCTATCACATGCACAGGTACCACGTCCTCTGCTTGGGTGCAAAATCAGACTTCTCGCAATTTATCTGGGTTTTCAGATCCCAGTAAAACTTGAGGAGTCAATTCCTGACCTCTAAAAACAGCGAACAGGAATTAACTAAGACCAGTCAATCGTCGATATACCTCAAAAGACGTATTCTATGTAAATGCCCCCAAGCTGAGACCAGGTTAAACACTCGCGAACACCTGGGGAGAGGTCGAGAGTCCGAAACCAAGTGTTCTGAATTGGCAGACTGTCTCTGCGAGGACAAAGTGGAGGTACTAGTGGTAGGATTGTGGATGGGTATCTGGAAATACACATCCTTCAAGTCCACCATCAGCAAGAAGTTGTTCTCCCAGTTAAGAGGCAAACATTGTTTATGTTGTCTCTATCTTGAACCAAGTCTGGCTAAGAAATTGCTCCAGGGAGAAAAGTCTATGACCGGTCTCTATCCCCCCCAAGGTCTTCTTTACAATAAGACCCAGCTGTAGAATCCTGGGGTCCAGTCTGATACGACTTCTACAGCGTCTATGCTCAGTGTCTTCTTATACTTCTATTGTAGCTCGAGGAAGTAGAGGGAATATGAGAGGAGTATTGGATGCTCTCATTCCCTCTTAACAGTGCTGCTGTCAGGGGGGAATGAGCCTCATTCTTGTGTCACCCAGCAGTGACAGCAAGGGTGTGGGTCTAGGAGAGCACAACTGCCTTGGTAAGGTGCTTTTCCAATTTACATGTAAGGTTCTCTCCTTGCTGTATCAGTGACGCGGCAAGCAGCGACGTAGCTAGAAGCAAAGTAGCTAGAAGCAAAGTGGCTAGAGGCGACGTGGCTAGCAGCATCTTGGCTACCAGACCCGTGCCCATCAGCAACGCTGCTAGTAGCTTGGTGAGGACATGTATCATCTTCACAACACATCCCAGCCCTCCTCAAGCCCGAAACCTTGAGTAAAGAGGGCCGAACAGGTGACCTCGTTATTTTCCAGGTGTCTTGCTCCAAGGAACAGCGAAATCGACCTTGGCCCTGTAGAAGAACCAATCTTGGTCTTTACAAGTGGGTCCGAGCCACGGCTCGGCCCCTGGTCCTACCCCATGTCAATGCCATGGCGAGGAAAGACTCCCTTCCTTGACTGTAGATGTATATCCTCCCTTAGGTGGTCGTACATTTGGAGATTCTTGCGAATGAGTTTTATATATGAAAATGTGCGCAATTTCATGTAAAATACAACAAAAACAACCCATGGTTGTAGCTTTTATCAGTTTTGAAATATTTTCATATAAATAACAATAAGTGCCAAAATTAAAACCTTCGGTCAACTTTGACTCTACCGAAATGGTCGAAAAACGCAATTGTAAGCTAAAACTATTACATTACAGTAATATTCAATCATTTATCTTGGAAGTCTCTAGCACAATATTTCAATTTATGGGGAATTTATGATTGTCGTAATGTTTGCACCATTTTATATTAACCGTTTCATAAAGTTTTATATATGGAAATGTGCACAATTTAATTTAAAATACAACAAAAAACCAACCCATGGTTGTAGCTTTTATCACTTTTGAAATATTTTCATATAAACAACGATAAATAGAAAAAATTCGACCTTCGGTCAACTTTAACTCAACCGAAATGGTCGAAAACTGCAATTTTAAGCTACAACACTTACAGTTTAGAAATATTCAATCAATTATCTTCATTTTGCAACAAACAGGAAGTCTCTAGCACAATATTTTGATTTATGGTGAATTTTTTAAAACAACTTTTTTTATGTCCGCACAATACGAATTCATGCATCATATTGTGATAATATTTTCTCTGTGTTGCTTTGATCGTTTTACAATTTGTTATATACCAAAATCATTGCAATTTGGTGTACAATACAACGAAAGAATAATTAACTCATTAGCTTTAACTGTTTTGCTCACAGCGTGATTTGTATACAATTATATATGAAATTTTTTTCATGCTGTCATATATTCCAATATTTATATATGATAATTATATTTTTTTCATTTCTGATGGTTGCATACTAAACTACAGGCAATGACAAAAAAAAAAGGAGCCAAAAATGTACCCTTAATCTTGAAAATTAAGCGTGCTGTGATTTTTTGAAAAAAGCTTTTTTCCCACTTCGGCGCTCACTCACGAACGCCGCCGGCATACAGGAGACACTTTCAGAAATACTGGCTCGACGTTTAAGGGTTAATTGAAATGAAGTAAAGACTTATGCAGCCAGTTCTGATGTTAGTGTATTAATTCATCACAATCCTGCATGTCAAATGTTAATATCATTGAGAGATTAGACCTACGAGTCAATTTCTTATATTTTAAGGTAATGACAGGATGGGCCTACTCATCAATTCGTTGTATCTTGAGGTAATGGCAGAGTATAAGCCTACTCATTAATTTCGCATATTTTAAGGCAATGCCATTCTCATATTTTGAGGTAATGACAGGGCATAGGCCTACGCGTCAAATTCTTATATTTTGAGGCAATTGCAGGGCATAGGCCTACTCGTCAATTTCTTACATCTTGAGGCAATTGCAGGGCATAGGCCTACTCGTCAATTTCTTACATCTTCAGGCAATGACACAGCATAGGGCCTACACATCAAATTCTTATATTTTAACGCAATGTCAGGGCATAGGCCTACACGTCAATTTCTTATTGCGAATAGTTTCTACCAGTATATGTTGGAAATAGAGTAGATTTTTATTAATATAGTAGTTTCAACTCCACGATATATAATGTAGAACATGCATAAAAGGGATTTTAGCCTTCTCTTGCTCTCCTGTAGTGGTGAGTGTCCAATAGGACTGGTATACTAGTTAGTACGATTCCGGAGTGCTGGAATAAGGAGTTCCACCAAACTAGTAACCAGCCTATACGCCGGAGCGAGGAGTACGAGGACGGCGGGGAGTAGCGTGTGTAGGCTAAATAAATTAATAAGGAGGAGCATAGCTCCGCAGTAATAAAAAACTCGCAGGCAGGGGGAGAACCCGGTTGGTGAGCGGGAACTTTGCCGGCTTAGCGGAACATAAAAACATGTAGTAACAATAACAGAGGTAAATAATGGTAAAATAATGGCAAAATAACGTAGATGCATGCGGCGGAGCTTCTCTCAGTCACCACCCTAAGGAGCTGGCGGAAAGGTGGGCAAGGGTGGTGACTCGGGGTGAGAGAGAGCTGAAAGGGACCTGAGGAGGTCCAAGCACGGCCGAGCTTGGTGGCCGGCCGAGCCTGAGCGCACAGGAGACCCCCCCGTGGAACCGAGGGTGAGAGCGGTAGGAGAGAGTCAGCCCCAGATGTCCCCCTGCTGACTCCCGTATCCTCCCCGAGTAGAGGGGAAGAGGGGAGGGAGCCCGGATGGTTGCCATGGCAACATGAGCGAGCGGTACTCCCTCCCCCCCCGTAGGGGAGGGAGAAGCAGGGGGACAGAACTGGGTGGCTCAGGGTGATCGCCTGGCTCGCCGTGAACGTGGTAGGGCCACGCGGTAGGACAGGTCAGGCGAACTGAGGTAGCCTAGGCTACCTCTAACCGTCTCTAGCATGCAATAGATAAAATAACACAGGGAAAGGGAAATGAATAAACAGAAAGAGAGAAAGCAATGTCCTGGAGAAGTTAGGCTAACCGACCTGGAAGGGAGGGCGCCTAACCACTCGGGAGCTGGCCTCTGCCGATACATGAGTACGGAGGGCGACGGCCAGAATGGCAGGACTAAAAGGGAGGACATAGGTCCTAAGACGCCTAACAGACCTAGACAAAGGAACATGCATGCATGAACGCTGAGCTAAGGTTAACATAGGCAAGAGCTCAATCGAGCTAGAATCCCCGTGATAAGTAAAACACAAGTAAATCTTGCATAACACAAAAATGTAATCATATAAATACTGCGAGGTTCCAGCTACAACGGTATGGAAGACCGAAGAAGCATGAAATAATGAAACGTGGGGCGAGCCGACTGGGACGACTCTGTAGCCATGCCGCTGAGGGTGCCGTCATAAAACCTAAATAAGCACGGTAAAACGGGCCCTAGCTGGCTAAAATTACGTGAAACACTTTAGCAGTACTTAACTTAGCTGCGGCGATGGCTTGGAGTTCCATGACGAAGAAGTAATCCAAAAACTCGAGCACAAAAACACAGCGAGAAAAAACATGTGTGCAAGATGAAGCTAACGAAAAGGATGACCGCTAGAGGCCCTCGTGCTGGCGTTGGGAGCACTAGTAGTAGTAGTTACTGGTGTGGGCTGTGCATCAGCCCTCTCTAGCAGGGGGATTTTGTAGAAGGATGGATCTAAATGGTAAGAGACCCGTGGTAGTGGTTTTCACTCGCCCCAGAAAAACCATACTGACACCTTTTATATAAGGTGAGCGAGTCAGAATACTCTGACATCCCATTTTAGTTTTTTCTCTGGTAATGTTAGTAATATTTACCTTAGAAATATGTGCTAAAAGGATATTTCACGAAGCGACACGGGCTGAGCCCAGAAAATGGAATGTACACGTATAAGCAAGAGCACGTACACATACATTTGTGGATGGCCAAATCTTAGGACTGTCTCAGCCTTACACACACTTATCAAACAGCTTTCAATTAACTATATTGAAAATATACTTACTAAAGAGATAACAAATTATATTACTGTGACAAGTAAATATAAGGATGCTGTAGCATTTCTATGAAAATAAAGGCTATGGTAGGAAGGCATCATAAGATACTTAACAAATTAGAAAAATTCATTCTCTCTCTCTCTCTCTCTCTCTCTCTCTCTCTCTCTCTCTCTCTCTCTCTCTCTCTCTCTCTCAGACTATATTCATAAAGATCTTGATTACTTTTATTTTAATTAAAACAAATTACTAAATTCAGTTAACAAGAGCAGGCGGATAATTCTTTAAGCCAGTATTTTATGAATAGGTCTGTGTTTATTCTGCAATGTTAGGATACCATATGCAAAATTTTTAAAGAAACTACATGCACCATAACAGCAGCAAAAAAAAAAAAATAACAACAACAACAAGAACATCAATAAAACAGCTGAATATAAGATAGGCCTATAATTTAAACGTCATAAGCTTCGTAAATCAACAAAAAGACATGGGACCTTATAGGTCTACGTCATTTTGCATGATCCTTTTATTTCGAAAGGAGATAATGTCCCTAAGAAAATTCTCAGCAATTTATATTCAATATGACTTGTATAGCCTATCAGGTAGATATATTCTGGTGTTACAGCATGCAGTCACTGCTTGTCATCCTTTCGAATGTGTAAATAATTCCAATGAAATAATTCCAATGAAATCGATTTCAAGACTATTGAAATGTAGTAAAATTTCATGAATTCAATATGAAATACCAGTCTTCATAGCTCTGAGAAAGTTTTTGTGTTTAAATTAAGAATGGTGAACATGCTTCACAATATCAGATGGTAATTACCATTATCCAGTGATTCAAGTGCACCGATTCGAACGCAGACATTCCCAGAGACCTCTCCGTATTCAGGTGAACCTCATTTACAACACACAAGATTGCAGAAACGTGGAGCACTTCTGACTATTCATATTTTCCTGTTTCTGTACCATTTATAAAATGTGTTTTATGATTATATTTCAGGGGATAATATAAGTTTCCTTTTGATAATCAGCAAAACGTATTTTAGTTCAGTAAAACAACTATTGCAAAATAAATGAAGATGAAAAGAACCACAGGTCAACCAACTTTTCTAAACTATTTCCAACCAACCAGCTTCAAGGAACAGTCGTGACGTAATCGGTGGGCGAGGCTTAGCTGCAAAGCTAGCTGGACTCTGCTATAGCTGTTTGTAGGGGATACTACGTACTATTCTAAGTTATCATAAACCTATCTGACATGCTTTTTCAATAACTTTGTGATTTCGTTGAAATACAAGGTAACATTCTGAGAATAAATTTACTTGAATTTCAGTTTCTACATTGAAATAGATGTGCCTGAAGTTTTGGTTATTTTGAAACCAGGTAAAAAAAGTTGCAGGAGAAAACATGTGGAACAAGGAATTCCTTAAAATAAACACAAACAAAAAAATGAGAGAGAGAGAGAGAGAGAAAGAGAGAGAGAGAGAGAGAGAGAGAGAGAGAGAGAGAGAGAGAGAGTGGGGGGGGGGGGGGGGGGGGGGTTTGACAAGTCATTTGGGCAGAATTCAGGTGGTCTGGAAGCAAGGATCAGGGATATGGTTAAGAATTTCAAAAAATATATGCAAGTGAAAAAGACATAAAAACAAAGAGAAATGGACGTAGTGTATGTTTGATGTGTACATGTATGAAAATAGTGCAGGTAAAAAAAACTACAAAAGTCTAGGTAAACTGTCACTCCCTCGTATGACATTGTAACAGCTTTAGCAACCTACATAAAATTGGTCTTCTTATATATATTCTGCTGTTTTAACATACGTATACTGTTAACCAGTAAAAATTTATTTTCTTTTTGGGCTCAGCTCGTGTCGCTGCGCGAAATATCCTTTAATCTATTATTTCTAGGGTAAATGTACTAACACATACCAGAGAATAAATAAATAAAGAAAAAGGTCAGTACAACTGACTCGCTCACCCTCCAAGAGGGTGTCGGTATGAACACTATGGCGAGTGAGACCACTACCACGAGCCGAATGCCAATAGAATTCTCCCACTACAAAATCCCCACAAGAGGAGAGCCGACCCACAGAGTGGGCAGCAACTACTACTACTCCATCCCATGCTGCCGACTGCTGCGCCTCTGGTGGCCATCCTTTTCAGTTAGCGCACAAGATACACACGTGCCCTTTTTTACTCTGTGTTTTTGTGCCCTTTTCTTTGGATTTGTTTATCATGGAGCGTGCAGCCATCGCAGCAGCTAAGTTAAGTTACTCAGTGTTTATTGCTATTTGGTTTTTCCGGCCCTGAGCCCGTATTTGCCGTTTTCAGGTATTAAAATACGAACTCTAGGTCAGAAGCATGGCAGCATGGTTCTGCCTCGTGGTGGGTTCGTTCTTGGTCTCCCATACCAGAACATACCCTTACTTTAGTACGCTCTATTTTAATCATCCGTTTTGTTTAGGGTACAGTCTACACGGTTTTTGTCATGCATGCATGTCTTTTACCTTATGTAGGCTCCTTCCATCCAGACCCTAGCCACGGCCTCTTAGTATCGGCCCGGCTAGCTTTGAGTGGTAGACTTTCCTTCGGGTTAGTAGTACACTCCTGGATTTTTTCTCCTACTATTTATTTTTGTTTTTTCTTTTCTTCATAATTATTCATTTGAATTTATTTTATATTATAGAATATTATGTTTAGGTTAGTTAGGCGTCTGGCTTTGATTAGCCTAGGTTGTGGCCCATAGGCCTATATGCTACCGCTCTTCAGTTCGGTTGCTTCCCGATAGCCTCTCTCTGATCAGCTGGTTATGTTTCTAGGCTTTGTTGTCCATTGTTTTGTACTTACCGCCCCGTGGTCACTACGGGATCACGGGGCAGCCAGACGCCTGTCCAGTCACCTTTCCCCCCCTCCCGTCTTTCTATAGAGTCGGGGGGTGGGTCGGTCTGCCCATGCTCGCTCCGCATACCCGAGCCTGCCTCCCTCTCTCCCCCCAGGCGGAGGGAGTAGAGGGACGGGACAGACCCAGACTGGACTCGACCTCTCCGGCTTCTCGGCTCCGGCCGGATGGTAAGGTCGGGGGGGACTGGCCTTTCCCCCCTCCGTCGCTACTCCGTCGCTCCGTTGCTAGCCGAGTCTGTATGTCCTCTCGCTCTTTCCCACCTTACTAGGGCTCCTTTACTACCGGAGACCTGGCATCCAGCGGAAAGGTGCTAGTCCACCCAGCAGGGTGGACCGGGGCATACAGTTGGTCCCTTCTAACCACTCTGTCTCGCTGAGTCACGTCACTCCGCCACGCACTGGACTTAGTCCGGTACGTTCGAGTTTTTATAGTTTAAGATCTATTATGTTAAAATAGTAAGTTTATCTTAAGCTACCTTAAACCATACCCCCCTCCCTTACCTGTCTCACCGGATCTCTCCGGGGTTATAGCCTATTCAGGCGTTAAGGGAGGGGTTATGCCCAAATTTTTTCCGAGCTCCGGCATGCAACGGAGTTCTTCTGTCCTTTAGCCTGTAAGTGATAGTCTTTAAGATACTCAGTGTCTTTTCACTTACAGACCACCAACTGTGAGCATCCGGGATGCGCCGCCACACTTCAAGACCCATGTGGACATGAAGTTTGCCGTCCCATGCTCCATGCGCGACTCCGCACGGGGACATCCAGGTCTGGTACCACGAGACATGTACCATCTGTTATGATCTGGTGAGCCAGCTCTTAGACGGGGTAAGTATTCCAACTCCGTTAACTGGTCCTCATTTTGTTATAGTGCTTAAGTTTTTACATTAAATCTCCCAAACTTAAGATAAAATTCATGGGGTTTTGTAGCCCCTATAATTTTAAGTTAAGCTTTTAAATTAGTTTTAGTTTTAAGTTTAATCTTAAAATCTAATCAATACCCTCTCCAGGCTCCGGCTGTGAGGGATACCGCACTGGCAACCCTGCGGGGCTGGGTCGGCGGTTTTGGGAAGAACGCCGCCAAGGGTATGCCCTACATTCTTGAAAAGAATTGTTGGCGGTACTGATCTTCCCGGAGGCAAGGCTACAGGCTACCGTCGACCAGCAGAGGCGGCCCGGCCCCGACTATCGCTTTCATTCAGCAACAGCTGGCTGCCTCGTTGACGGATCAAGGCCAGGACATCTCCTCGGAAGTCGCGACGCTGGATATTAATATTGAAACCTATGGTAGGTGTAGACTACCTGTTTTGGTCGCGGTAGGTACGTTGGACGCCCAAGGGATGCCTTGGGTGCAACTGGATCTTCTACCCCTGCAACCTCTCCATCCTTCCAAGGCTTTACAGGTACAGAACTGTATACTTCTCCTGACGCTTCCGTTAGACCCAAGGTCAAAGGTCAAGCAGTGAAAACCTTGACGAAGACGTCGTCGTCGTCTAAAAAGACGGCGTCGGCGTCATCTTCTTCTCGTAAGTCTCCGGCTAGAAATCCCGGAGCAGAGAGATCTAAAGCTTCTGGGTCCGGCTCTAAGTCCTCTAGGAGTAAATCCTCCAGGGAGAGATCTCATACTCCAGCGGAGTCGTCAGTTCCGCTACCTTTGGTTCCGGTTCAGAGCCACCCTTCCACCTCCGCAGCAGCTCCGGCTTTGGACTCCAACGCTGGTCTGTTGCAACAAGTGGGCGATCTGGTTGGTTCTCTGAAACAGCATGGAACAAATGATCTCCCGGTTGTCTGATAGGATCACTCTAGGACAACATATAGCCGGACTGAGCCAAGCTCCACTAGCCTCTCCTCCACCTTTCAGCACAGGGGAGCCCAATTACCCCCGTATGACTCTCTACCTCCGTTCTCAATGAACAACCCTTGGAGAGTAGCGTCATACGCCCCTTCCAAGACGGGCTTATCTCTATCCCGGAATGTGGAACTCGGAGGATTGAAGACTTCGAGTTCTACCCGGAAGACCTTCAGCCTCCGTTCATCGGCTACGCCAGGCTCACCGCCTCGGCCATGACTCGGGACGATAAGGTACCGAAAGAGACAGTCCTCTATTCACGAGACCAGGCTCAGAGAGAATGGCTCAGGTGTCTAGAGGACATGGATTGTTCCAATACGAAAATCCAACCTTTTAAGAGTCCTTTTACGATCTTTACGATGGAAGAGAGTACCCCGCTCCCTTTCTTGAAAACAAAGATCGCGACAACCACCAGTTCCAGCAGACCAGAAGGGGGATTCCATGCCTCAGCTGAAGGAAGCAGATCCTACGTCTCTTTACTTCCCTCAGCCGGTGAATTGTGGGAAGATTTGCCAACACCTTCTCAGCTGGCAAACTCAAACCAGACTGTGCTATGGAGCAGTTTGGTGAGAAGCTACCTAGGCTTCCAGATAGCCTTATTTCAGGCGGAATTCGATGCCAAATCGAGGGTAGCAGGTCTATTAATTCCATGGCTATGACCGAGGTGGCTACCATTGCCTATGGGTCGGAGCCACTCTTTAAGCTTCTTACCAAATCTCTGACTCAAACGGTGCAGTCGGATAGTTGAGTTCGCCACGGCTAGGACGAATTGTAGGAAACATGTCCTACAAGAAGCAACAATTCGGCACGAGCCGAATAAGTTGCTTACACTCAAGCATCTGGGGAGCAGACCTCTTCCCAGAGGCGATGGTGAAGGAGGTTCAGGCAGAGGCTACGAGATTGAACCAAGCCTTAAAGACCGTTGGGGTCTTACGGCCAAGAGACAACAGGATCAAGCCGGTAAGGGTAAGGCTCAAAGGAAAACCCAGACGTTTCCAGCCCTACCAGAAGAAACAGCCACGCTTTTCTCAACAGGTTCCAGCTGTTCCCTTGGTGCAAACAGCGCAACCTTCTACCTCAAAGGCTCAATCGCAGCCGATTTATGTTATCTCCCCTCAGCCTCAACCCTCCACCTCTTACGCTCTCTCTCCAGCCTACAATCAGGTCTTCGAGGGTCAAGCTTCCCAGAAGTATGACCGCTCGGGTAAGGGAGGCAGAGGTAAGCGATCCTTTCGTGGGAGAGGATCGGGAGGGCCCTTTAATAGAGGAAAGCATTTCAGGGAGGCCGAGGAGGCTACCAAAACCAATGAGGATTTTCAGGTAGGAGGGAGGCTGTTTCACTTCCGCCACCGGTGGAACTTCAGCAAGTGGGCTCAGAGCATTGTGTCAAAAGGCCTGGGTTGGAGCTGGTTAGCGAACCCACCCCCATCCAGACCTTTACCGCCAAACTTCCTTCCAAGGGAAATTGACGGAGTATGCGGAGGATCTCCTTCAGAAAGGAGCTATAGCGAGAGTCAACAGGTTAAAATTTCAAGGTCGCTTGTTCAGCGTGCCAAAGAAAGGCTCACAAAAAAGAAGGGTAATCTTAGACTTGTCCCGCTTAAACTTAGCCATTCGCTGCGACAAGTTCAAGATGCTCACGATCTCGCAGGTGCGGACCTTACTTCCCCGTGGGGCCGTCACCACCTCTATCGATCTTACAGACGCTTACTATCATATCCTATTGCAAGACACTTCCGTCCGTATCTGGGCTTCAAGATAGGAGACCAGACATTCTCCTTCAAGGTAGTTCCTTTCGGGCTCAACGTAGCACCCAGGGTGTTCACGAAGCTGGCGGAAGTTAGTAGTTCAACAACTAAGATCGCAAGGGTTATGGTAGTAGCGTATCTCGACGATTGGTTGATCTGGGCTTCAACAGTCGAGGAATGCACAGAGCAACACTTAAAGTGATTCAGTTCCTGGAATATCTAGGCTTTCAAGATAAACAGGACCAAGTCAGACTCACTCCAGAGTCAAACTTTCAGTGGCTGGGCATTCAATGGAATCTATCCTCCCATACTCTGTCGATTCCATCAGCCAAGAGGAAAGAAATAGCGAAGTCAGTCAAGCAATTTCTGAGTCACAAACTGGCGTCAAGAAGAACTCAGGAAAGGATCCTGGGTTCACTCCAGTTTGCACAGTGACAAACACCTGATGAAAGCCAAACTGAAAGACCTAACCAGAATCTGGCGCTCACGAGCAAATGTCAGGTCCAGGGACCAAATTATCCTCAGTCCCTCAGATTCTACTGGAATCGACTCCGGCCGTGGCGAAAGTCAAGAACTTGTCGGTATCAGTGCCCCTTCAGTTTCCTCCAACCCGGGGATTACCATCCACACAGACGCTTCATTAAGCGGTTGGGGAGGATATTCCCAGTTCAAGAAAGTTCAAGGAACGTGGTCACCTCAGTTCCGTCAGTTCCATATAAACGTACTGGAAGCAATGGCAGTGTTCTTGACTCTAAAAAGGTTACGTCCGCCAAAGTACTCCCATATAAAGCTAGTCTTGGACAGCGCAGTGGTAGTACATTGTATAAACGAGGCGGCTCCAAATCACGTCATCTAAATCATGTCATGGTAGCCATCTTCTCCCTGGTGGACAAGTTCAGTTGGCATCTCTCCTCCACCCACCCTATAGCTGGAGTGAGAAACGTCATAGCAGATGCTCTATCCCGATCCAGTACCTCTAGAGTCGGAATGGTCACTGGACAACAGTTCGTTCAATGGATTCTTCAGAGAGTTCCAGGCCTACAAGTGGATCTCTTCGCATCTCAAGCGAACCACAAACTCCCATGTTATGTGGCCCCCAACCTGGACCCTCTGGCCTATGCCACGGACGCCTGGCTCTAGACTGGAACAACTGGGAGAAGATTTATGTCTTTCCTCCAGTGAATCTTCTCATGAAGGTATTGAACAAACTCAGGACATTCAAGGGTCAAGTGGCTCTAGTAGCCCCAGACTGGCCGAAGAGCAATTGGTACCCTCTAATTCTGGAACTGGGTCTTCGCCCTCTTCGGATTCCCAGTCCCAGGCTCTCCCAGTCAGTACAAACGAAGACTGTGTTCGCTTCCTCAGGGATTCTCAAAACCCCAACCCTAACTTATGGATTTCATGAAGTTTGCAGCGAAAAGGAATGCGAATATTGACCCTCAAAATATTCTCTTCTTGGAATCCGATAAAAGAGATTCAACTTTGAGACAGTATGATGCTGCTGTCAAAAGTTAGCAACCTTCCTGAGAGAATCAGATATTAGGATCATGACAATCAATTCAGCTATATCCTTTTTCAGATCCTTATTTGAAAAAGGCTTAGCAGCTAGCACGATTACGACAAACAAGTCAGCCTTGCAAAAAGATTTTTCAATTTGGTTTCAACATAGACTTGACAGATTCCTACTTCTCTCTATTCCCAAGGCGTGTGCTAGGAACTTAGACCTTCTGTAAGGCCTACGTCAGTATCATGGTTCTTAAACGATGTTCTAAAGCTGGCTTCAGAAACTGATAAATGACACATGCTCGTTTATAATGCTCTTAAGAAAAACTCTATTTTTATTAAGCTTGGCCTCAGGAGCTAGAATTTCAGAACTGTCGGCTTTATCCAGAGATCCGGATCATATTCAGTTCCTTCCCACAGGGGAAGTGCTACTTCTCCGGAACGTAGTTTTATAGCTAAGAATGAAGATCCTTTGATGAGGTGGGAACCATGGAAGGTACTACCCCTTCCACAAGATGTATCTCTTTGCCCAGTTTCAACCTTACGAGCCTTTCTGTCTAGGACCTTCCTCATCCTCATCGGGTCCTCTCTTTAAGAGAGAAAAAGGTGGTACTTATCTATTAAAGGCATCAGGCAGCAAATCTGTACTTCATTAAACAAGCCAATCCTGACTCTTTTCCAAAAGACATGATGTCAGGGCAGTAGCCACCTCAATTAACTATTTTCCAACATATGAACTTCGATGAGTTGAAAAAGTATACTGGATGGAAATCGCCGACAGTATTAAACGTCATTACTTAAAGTCCTTGGAAGCTCTGAAATTTTCAGCAGTAGCAGCGGGTAACATAGTTCCCCCGACTCTGCCTAATCTTTAGTAGAAGATCCAGTCCTCCTTTCTACCTGCCTCACCCAACAGTTCGTCTATTCCTGCCTTGTTCATCTACGGTTACCTTGTGTCTTAGCTGCTTTTATGATGATGTGGTGGGTGTCCCTTATTTTTTTTTTTTGCTAGGGGCACTCACAATTGATTGTGGATATTGATCTCTTGGATGTCATCCCTTATTTTTATGCTATGGGGATACATCTTATTTGTAATGGTTACGGGTTTTGTATATTAAGTTATATACATTCCTTTATATGTTATTATTGTTGAGTTTGTTTTGTTCAACTTATTATGTTAATTGCTCTGGATTTCTGATACATATCCTTACACAGATACCATTTTGGTACATATATGCCATATTACCCCTGTATATGTAAATTACCTTAAGTTAAGAAATATTATTAGAATTAAGTTTAATTTAAGAAATATTTCTATTTGTATCATTGTGTATATGATCTTTATTAGCAATTATATTCTTTTATTTTATTTTACCTTTTATTTGAGACCTCTTTTTGTTTGTTGTTGATTTTTGTTTACAATCTTGTGCTATTTCTACTGGTACGATTTCGCGCAGTGACACGAGCTGAGCCCAGAAAAGGGATTTTGACGTAAGGAAAAATCTATTTCTGGGCGATTGGCTCGTGTCGCCAGCGAAATCCCGCCCTACCCATCCCATCGCCCAAGATTGTCTGCTAACTTCAGGATGGCCACCAGAGGCGCAGCAGTCGGCAGCATGGGATGGAGTAGTAGTAGTTGCTGCCCACTCTGTGGGTCGGCTCTCCTCTTGTGGGGATTTTGTAGTGGGAGAATTCTATTGGCATTCGCTCGTGGTAGTGGTCTCATCGCCATAGTGTTCATACCCGACACCCTCTTGGAGGGTGAGCGAGTCAGTTGTACTGACCTTTTTCTTTATTTATTTATTCTCTGGTATGTTAGTACATTTACCCTAGAAATAATAGATTAAAGGATATTTCGCTGGCGACACGAGCCAATCGCCCAGAAATAGATTTTTCCTTACGTCAAAATCCCTTAATACAGTGCATCATCGACTTACGGCGATTTGATCTTACGGCACTTTTTTAGCACCATTAACAATGTTTTACAGTGCTGTAACTTAATACTGCATCAAGTTACAGTACAGTGCTGCAAGCTCCATCGAGCATCTAGTTAACAGAGCTTATGGCGCTAACTTGATGTAACATCAGATTACGGCACCATAAAAATTTATGGGGTAGGATTTTAACTAGGAAAGATCAAATGTATAACACAAGGATTGCACACAATATCAGAGGTCATATTAACATACATTTAACCTGGTTCTTATTTTCTTCTTCCTTTAATTCTTTTAGTTTGTTCCATCTCTCTTTCTTTCCTTCAGTTTCTCTTTCTTTCTCTTTTTCTTATTCAGTTTTATTTTAGGGGCTAGTGGATGAAAAGGATAGACAGAGGGGGGGAAAATATTGTTTTGTAGTGAAACTGAAAAAGAAACAAATGGGTGTAGAGAGAGAGAGAGAGAGAGACCTTACCTTACAGACCTTACAGTTCGTTCGGGTTGCCCCAGGTCCCTCAGTGTGAGGCACCTCTAATGTCTACCAGAGAGTTGCTAGTACATCTTCCGGTATATTTTGCATCTTCCAATCTTGGATGGTTTGGGATGGAGTTTAGATATTTGTCGAGCTTATTCTTAAACACATCTACGCTCACTCCTGATATATTCCTCAGATGAGCTGGCAACGTATTGAATAGACGCTGCATTATCGATGCTGGTGCGTAGTGGATTAATGACCTGTGTGCTTTCCTTATTTTTCCTGGTATAGTTTTGGGCACTATTAATCTACCTCTGCTTGCTCTTTCTGATATTTTAGTTCCATGATATTTTCTGCTATTCCTTCTATCTGTTTCCATGCCTGAATTATCATGTAGCGTCTCTTCTCCTTTCTAGACTATATAATTTTAAGGATTGTAGTCTTTCCCAGTAGTCAAGGTCTTAATTCTTCTATTCTAGCTGTAAAGGCCTTTGTACACTATTTGGCAATATCCTTTTGATAGTAGTGGGTACCATATCATATTGCAATATTCAGTGGACTACGAACATATGTTTATAAACGCATAATCATGTGTTCAGCTTTTCTTGTTTTGAAGTGCCGTAACAACATTCCCATTTTTGCTTTACATTTTGCCAACAGAATTGCTATTTGATCATTGCATAACATGTTCCTATTCATCATCACACCAAGGTCTTTAACTGCTTCCTTATTGTGATTGTCTCATTATTAGGGGTCCCCTATATGCATATAGCTTTCTTTCTCTGTCTCCATAATTTATTGATTCAAATTTATCAGAGTTAAATACCATCCTATTTACCTCTGGCCCAATCATATACTTTGTTAAGGTCTCTTTGTAGAGCGTTCCTATCTTCATCACAAGTAATTTCTCTACTTATTCTTGTGTCATCTGCGAAACTACTCACTACCGAATCCTTAACATTACTGTCTATGTCTTCAATCATAATAACAAACAGTATTGACAGCTAAACAACCGTACCTTGTGGCAGACGGATATTACCTTGGTCTTCATCCGATTTCTCGTCGTTGTTTGCAATAACTATCTGTTTTCTGTTGTGTAAAAATTCTTTTAACCATCTTCCTACTTTATCCACAACATTGTTTTCTTTTTCTAATTTTCTTCGCTAATATATTATGGTCTACTTTGTCAAAAGCTTTTTGCAAAGTCTAGAATAAACCACAATCTGTTTTTTTCATTTCCGCTTTCATATTTTTGAATATGTTCTCACGGTGGACTAACAGTTGGGTTTGTGTGACTTTTCCGGGTACGAAACCATGTTGTCCTTTATTAAACAAATTATTTTTTATTAAATGTTTCATAATATTTTTCTTCATTACCCTTTCATACACTTTATATATGTGATGTTAGACTCACAGGCCTATAATTACTTGCCTCTAGTCTTGATCCACTTTTGAAAGTAGGGGTAATATATGCTAATTTGTGCTCATCATAAATCTTGCCTGTATCTACACTTTGTCTTAATAATATTGCAAGTGGCTTTGCGATAGAATGAACTACTTTCTTTAACAAAATAGCAGGCACTCCATCCAGCCCTGCAGCAGCTCCATTTTTAATTTCATTAATAGCCTGCACAATATCAGCTTCATTAATATCTATGTCAGCTAAATATTCACTATTTTCATCCCTTACTTCTATATCATTATCTTCATTATCTATTCTAGGGTGTTAATTCTCTCTTATATCGTTCTGCCAATGATGTTGCAAATTTCCTTTTTTTTCATTCGTTAATCTCCCTTCAATTCTTAGAGGGCCTATTTCTACTCTTCTTTTATTCATCTTCTTCGCATATGAGTATAATAGTTTGGGGTTTTGCTTGATATTTAATAGGGTTTTTTCTTCCAAGTCCCGTTTTTCATTTTCTTTTGATGTATAATGTTTTGTTCTGCATTTTCTATCTTACTTTTAGTTCTATAACTTTCCATGCATTTTTTCTTTTGCAAGACCTTTTTTCCACTTTCTGATTTCTGGAACAAGATCCTTCTGTCTCTTGGTATGCATGACTGATGTTTACTTTTCTTCTTCGGTATATATTATACACTATTTTCTCTAATATTTTATATATATCTCCGTATTTCCCTTATGTCATCATTTACGAAAACGTTATCCCAATCTTTGTTTAATTCTTCAGTTTATTTTCTGACCATTTTATATTTTTACTGTAGAAGTTGTATTTTCCATATCCTTCCCACTTTTTCATTTCTTGCTTATCTCTGTTTTCACTTGCTTTGGAATGGACTGTTAATTCTATGACATTATGGTCTGAAAAAATACTCGCATAATAAAACTATTATTTCTTTAACATAATTCATCTCGTTCACAAATACTAGGTCTAAAGTATTTTCCTTTCTTGTTGGCAGGTGATTTATTTGTTGAATGTTGTATTCTAGTAGCTAATCTAATAGCTTTTCGAATTGCCTCTTATCTTCTGCACTACTATTACTCTCTTTTTTATATGTATAAGTACATCCACAATCTCCTATTCGTTCTTTCTTAGATCTACGAAAAGGAAAGTTGGAAGTCTCCAGATAGGAGAATAGTCCAGTCCTTGTGATTTCACATATATCATCCAATTTTTCTATTATTAAGTCAAACTCTTTAGTATTAGGAGGTCTATATATTACTATGTTCATTAATTTTTCAGATTCAAATTCTACCGCTATTAGTTCACAGTCAAATCCCGTCGAAAATATTCCAAGCGTATTATGAACAAACACCAAGCGTATTATGAACAAACTCCAAGGAGTTTGAAAGGAAAGGTAGGGTCTGTTACTGTTTACAACTTCAGGTGGCATTTTATTCCATGTGTCATATATCTTGCATGTAAAGAAGTTCCCACAGAGTGATGTGTTGTATCGCTTCACTACTAGTTTCCATCCATTATTTCTTGTCTGATTTTAATTTAATGTAAAGAGATTAATATCTACTTTTGTTATGCCTTTCAGCATTCTGAATGTTTCCGTCAGTTGTCCTCACAATCACTGCTAAGAAATAATCGAGCTCACTCGGTATGGGAGACCACGTGAGACATGAAACGAGGAAACACAAAGGAGCGAGCCGCTTTGGTGGCGCGGGGCCGGTGCCGCGTGGGCCGCCGACTCATAAAAACCTAAATAATTCGGTTAAACATGCCAAGGGCAGCCCCTAAATAGTGTCAACTATAATAGCAGTACTTAACTTGGATGCAGAAGCAGCTTGATGTTCCATGTTGAAAATTAAAGGTTCCAGAGTGAAAACACAACACAGCTAAAAAAAACGCGTGTGCAGCGTAGAAGTGCTATCAAAGGAATGACGTCAGAGGCGCTAGCAGGTAGTGAGCCTTGGGTCGGCTCCTCTCTAGTTGAGGTTTTTTGATGTAGGGAGAGGCTAAATGGAAAAGGACCCGTGGTAGTGGTTTCACTCGCCCCAGAAACCATACCGACACCTTATAACAAAGGTGAGCGAGCCAGAATAATCTGGCATTTCCAATTTAGCTTTTCTCTGGTATTATAGCAATATTTTACCTTAGAAATAGTGCTAAAGGAACCTGTTTCACTGGGCGACACAAGTCCTTTGCCCAGAAATAGATTTTTCCTACGTCAAAATCCCTTTTATAAGTCATACATGTTCAGGTTCTTTCGTCATCTTTGGTAACCTATTTGCCTGATGAGTGGAATTAACTTTGTGGCTCTTGCTTGTATCCCTTCTAGTTTATTTATGTCTTTTCTTAGTCTTGGTGACAAAAACTGTACTGCATATTCAAAATGAGGTCTAACTATTTATGTGTAGAGCTACAGCACCGTTTCCTTGTTTCTGCTATTTCTTCTACAATTCCCCAGGATAACATCGTCGCCGAACTTAGCCAGGCTCCTCTAGCTACTCCCCCACCTTTCGGCACAGGTATGGCTCAGCTTCCACCTCAGGACTCTCTGCCTCCGTTTCTCTATGAATAACCCCTCGGAGGGTGGCGTCATAGCACCCTTCCAGGACGGGCTTATTTCAATTCGGAGTGTGGTACTCGAAGGATTGTGAGGACTTCGAGTTCTACCCGGAGGGTCTACAGCCACCGTTCATTGGCTACGCCAGACTCACTGACGCAGCCATGACGAGAGATGACAAGGTCCCTAAAGAGACAGTCCTCTATTCACGTGACCAGGCTCAAAGAGAATGGCTCAGGTGCTTAGAGGACATGGATTGTTCAAACACGAAGATTCAACCTTTTAAGAGAGTCCCTTCACCATTTTCACAAGGAAGAGGAACTCCGCTTCCCTTCCTTACCAAAATAGCTACGGTCACTATCCAGCGGCCCAGAAGGGGGAGTCGTTACCACAGCTAAAGGAAGCAGACCCCACATCTCCTTTGCTTCCCTCAACCGGAGAATTGTGGGAAGACCTGCCCAACACTTTTCGGCGGGCAAACTCAAACCAGACTGTGCTATGGATCAGTTTGGTTGAGAAGCTGCCTAGACTTCCGGACAGCTCATTCAGGCGGAGTTTGAGGCCAAGTCTAGGCTAGCCAGGTCTATTAACACCATGGCCATGACGGAAGTGGCTACCATTGCTTACGGTTCCGAGCCACTCTTTAAGCTTCTCACCAAGTCACTGACACAAACGGTTCAGTCTGACATGTTTGAGTTCGCCACAGCCAGAACGAATTGTCGGAAGCATGGTCCTCCAGGAAGCAACTATTCGGCATGAACCGAATAAGTTGCTTTCATCAAACATCTGGGGAGCGACCTCTTCCCCGATGCAATGGTTAAGGAGGTCCAGGCGGAAGCTACAAGGCTTAACCAAAGCCTTATTAAGGATCGTTGGGGTCTCACTGCAAAGAGACGCCAAGACCAGGCAGTAAGGGGTAAGGCTCAGAGGAAACCCAGACGTTTTTCCAGCCTTACCAAAAGAAACAACGCTTCGCCCAGCCTGTTTCGGCTGTTCCGTTGGTGCAGGCAGCCCAACCCTCTACCTCCAAGGCACAATCACAGCCTATCTACGTGATTTCCCCCCAGCCTCAACCTTCCACCTCTTACGCGTCTCCCCAGCCTTCAACCAAGTGTTCGAAGGCCAGGCCTTTCAGCAGTATGACCGCTCGGGTAGGGCGCAGGGGGGGAGGCAGAGGTAAGCGATCCTTTCGTCAGAGAGGATAAGGAAGGTCCCTTAATAGAGGAAAACACTTCCGGGGAGGCCGCGGAGGTTACCAGCAGCAATGAGAACTTCCAGGTAGGAGGGAGGCGTTTCTCTTCGGCACGGTGGGGATTCAGCAAAATGGGCACAAAGTATTGTGTCGAAAGGCCTGGGTTGGAGTTGTTGCGAATCCGCCCCCACCCAGACCTTTCCTTCAACTTCCATCAAAAGAATTGACGGAGTATGCGGAGGAACCTCCTTCAGAAAGGAGCAATAGCGAGAGTCAACAGATTAAAATTTCAAGGGCGCTTGTTCAGCGTTCCAAAGAAAGGCTCACAAAAAAGAAGGGTAATCTTAGACTTATCCCGTTTAAACTTGGCCATTCGCTGCGACAAGTTCAAGATGCTCACCATCTCGCAGGTGCGGACCTTACTTCCCCGTGGGGCCGTACACCACCTCTATCGATCTTACAGACGCATACTATCATATCCCTATTGCAAGACACTTTCGCCCCTTATCTGGGCTTCAAGATAGCAGATCAAGCATTCTCCTTCAAGGTAGTTCCTTCGGTCTGAACGTGGCACCCAGGGTGTTCACGAAGTTGGCGGAAGTGGTCGTCCAACAACTAAGGGCGCAGGGGATCATGGTAGTAGCGTATCTCGACGATTGGTTAATTGGGCTCCAACAGTCGAGGAATGTCGCAAAGCAACACTGAAAGTAATCCAGTTCCTGGAAATATCTAGGCTTCAAGATAACAGGACAAAATCAAGACTCACTCCGGAGTCAAACTTTCAGTGGCTGGGCATTCAATGGAATCTATCCTCCCATACTCTGTCGATTCCATCAGCCAAGAGAAAAGAAATAGCGAAGTCAGTAAAGCTTTAATAGGACACAAACTTGCTTCAAGGAGAAGCCAGGAAAGAATTCTGGGTTCACTCCAATTTGCATCAGTGACAAACATCTTGATGAAAGCCAAACTGAAAGACCTAACCAGAATCTGGCGCTCACGAGCAAATGTCAGGTCCAGGACAAGTTATCATCAGTCCCACAGATTCTGCGGAATCGTCTACGCCCTTGGGCAAAAGTCAAGAAACCTGTCAATATCAGTACCCCTTCAGTTTCCTCCTCCGGGGATTACCATCCACAGGACGCTTCATTAAGCGGCTGGGGAGGATATTCTCAGTTTCAAGAAGGTTCAAGGAACCTGGTCACCCCAGTTCCGCCAGCTTCACATAAATGTACTGGAAGCAATGGCAGTGTTCTTGACTCTAAAAAGGTTACGTCCGCCAAAGAACTCCCACATAAAGCTAGTTTTAGACAGCGCAGTGGTAGTCCATTGTGTAAAACGGGGAGGGGGCGGGTCCAAGTCACGACATCTGAATCATGTCATGGTAGCCAGGCTTCTCCCCTGGCGGACAAGTTCATTTGTGGCACTCTCCTCCACCCATATAGCTGGAGTGAGAAACGTCATAGCAGATGCTCTATCCCGATCAGTTCCTCTGGAGTCGGAATGGTCACTGGACAACAGTTCGTTCCAATGGATTCTCCGGAGGGTTCCAGGTCTACAAGTGGATCTCTTCGCATCCCAAGCGAACCACAAACTCCCATGTTATGTGGCACCCCACCCCCAACCTGGACCTCTGGCCTATGCCACGGACGCCCTGTCCATAGACTGGAACAACTGGGAGAAGATTTATGTCTTTCCTCCAGTGAATCTTCTCCTGAAGGTACTGAACAAACTCAGGACATTCAAGGGTCAAGTAGCTCTAGTAGCCCCAGACTGGCCGAAGAGCAATTGGTACCCTTCCATTCTGGAACTGGGTCTTTCGTCCTCTTTGGAATTCCCATCCCAGGCTCTCCCAGTTAGTACAAACGAAGACTTGTTCGCTTCCTCAGGAATTCTCAAAACCCTAACTTTATGGACTTCATGAAGTTCGCGGCTAAAGAGACGCGAATATTGATCCTCGAAATATTCTTTTCTTGGAATCTGATAAGAGAGATTCAACTTTGAGACAGTATGATGCTGCAGTCAAAAAAGTTGGCAACCTTCCTGAGAGAATCAGATATTAGAATCATGACAATCAATTCAGCTATATCCTTTTTTCAGATCTTTATTTGAAAAAAGGCTTAGCAGCTAGCACTATTACGACAAACAAGTCGGCCTTGAAAAAGATTTTTCAACGGCGTTCAGCATAGACTTGACAGACTCTTACTTCTCGTCTATTACCAAGGCTTGTGCTAGACTTAGACCTTCAGTGAGGCCTACGTCAGTGTCGTGGTTCTTAAATGATGTTCTAAAGCTGGCTTCAGAAACAGATAATACGACATGTTCATTTATAATGCTCTAAGAAAAACTCATATTTTATTAAGCTTGGCTTCAGGAGCTAGAATTTCAGAACTGTCGGCGTTATCCAGAGATCCCAATCATATAGAATTTCTTCCCACAGGGAAGTTCTACTTTCTCCGGAACGTAGTTTTATAGCAAAGAATGAGGATCCTTTGATGAGGTGGGAACCGTGGAAGGTTGTACCCCTTCCACAAGATGTTTCTTTCTCTTTGTCCAGTATCAACCTTACGAGCCTTCTGTCCAGGACCTCCTCATCCTCTTCGGGTCCTCTCTTTATGAGAGAAAAAGGTGTACTTTATCTACTAAAGGTATCAGGCAACAAATCCTGTACTTTATTAAGCAAGCCAACCCTGATTCCTTCCCTAAAGCACATGATGTCAGGGCAGTTGCCACCTCAATTAAACTATTTCCAACACATGAATTTCGATGATTTAAAGAAGTATACTGGATGGAAATCGCCGACAGTATTTAAGCGTCATTACTTAAAGTCCTTGGAAGCTCTGAAATTTTCAGCAGTTGCGGCGGGTAACATAGTTTCCCCAGACTCCTGCTTAATCTTTAGTAGAAGATCCAGTTCCTCCTTTCTACCTATCTCACCCAACAGTTTGTCTATACCTGCCATGTTCATCTACGTTTACCTTGAGTCTTAGCTGCTCTTATTATGGTACAGTGGGTGCCCCTTATTTTTTTGCTAGGGTCACTCACAATTGATTGTATATAATGATCTCTTTGATGTGGTCCCCTTATTTTTATGCTAGGGTGCACATCTTATTTACAATGGTTACGGGTTTGTATACTAAGTCATATACATTTCTTTATTATATTATTGTCAAGTTTGTTCTATTAATTTCAATTTATTATTATAATTGCTTTAATTACTTTGTACATATTAACTATACAGATGTTTAAGCTCAACCTATATTCCATGTAAGCCCTGTATATATATGTTAAATTTAAGTTAATTTTAAGAAATATTATTAACCTTAAGTTAATTTTAAGTAATATTTTCTATTATGTATCATTGTGTATATGTATATTTATAGCAATTATATTTCTTCATTTATTTTATGTTTTATTGAGACCTTTTTTTGTCTGTTTTATTTGTTCTTTACAATAATGTGCTATTTCTCTGGTACGATTTCGCGCTAGCGAACACGAACTGAGCCCAGAAAAGGGTTATTTTTGACGTAAGGAAAAAATCTATTTTCTGGGCGATTGGTTCGTGTCGCCAGCGAAATCCCACCCTACCCATCCCAGCGCTCAAGATTGTCTGCTAACTTCAGGGATGGCCCACCAGAGGCGCAGCAGTCGGCAGCATGGGATGGAGTAGTAGTAGTTGCTGCCCCACTCTGTGGGTCGGCTCCCTCTAGTGGGGATTTTTGTAGTAGGAGATTTCTATTGGCAAGTGGTTCGTGGTAGTGGTCTCACTCGCCATAGTGTTCATACCGACCCCCTCTTGGAGGGTGAGCGAGTCAGTAGTACTGCCTTTCTTATTTTATTATTCTCTGGTATGTGTTAGTACAGTTTACCTTAGAAATAATGGATTAAAGGATATTTTGCTGGCGACACGAACAATCGCCCAGAAATAGATTTTCCTTACGCTCAAAATCCCTTTGTTTTTTAGTTTCTTTTTTGTTACCATTTATATGTTGTGGGCTGCAATTGTAATTTTGCACTATATCAAGTAAAAAAAATTATCGGAAAGAACATTTATAGCTTGCTAAAATTAGCTGGAATTCTTACCAATGACTTGGCAAAGAAACCCCATACTACTGGATATTTTCACTTTCAACTCTGCAGTAGGTACAGAAAATTGAGAATATTTTCTTATGCCATGGGCATTTGATATTTTTTTTAACTGGCAACCCTTAAAGTTTGCCAGTCTGTGAGTGTTAAAACATAACAAGATATCCAAAATGTTCAATTTTAAGAGGATATTCAAAGTGGACAAACACATACAGTAAAAGTCTTTAGTAGTTCAACAAATAAGGTACATGATATAGTTATTCATTTCCTGGTTATATATGTGAGGTCAAATAAAAACAATAAAACTGCAACATTTATTTCTAAGAAAGTCAATAAACAACCCTTTAATAAAGCTGATAAACAATAGTAAAACTAAATTATAACATGAGTGGTTGATAACCTTCAATAACTCCAAATCACCCTCAAGAAATTTAACTAATGTAGTGTATGGCCCCCCAATGAAAAATAAGAAACTACAATCATAATTATCCAGCAAGCAAAAATTATCATGTTAAAACTGCAAAATTTAAAGTACTAGTACCAAAGAAAATCCAAAGTTTAAGCATATACAAATATGAAGTGAGAAAACCCATAGGATACGTAGTTCCTGGGACTTTAAATAAAATATGACCAATAGATTCTTGTCTAAAACTACTTTATGTTTTATGTCTAACTGCAGTCACTACCTGACTTACGAACGTGTTATGTTCTGGACAGCTGTTCGTATCATGAATTCTTCGTAAGTTGGTTTTTAATGTGAAGTAAATATGTAGTTTTCCTAAGAAGTCATAGAATATACCATTTTCATTGTATATAAAGAATTACTTAGGATGTTAGAAAAGTTAAAAAAAAATTGATTCATACAAATTTCAAAATTTAGTATTTTTCCATGCTTTGAAAGTTATGAACTGAGAGAAGTTTACAGGGTTGGCATCAGATACTGGAAGTTCACACAGCACACAACACACACTGCATACTATTAACAATACGTAATATATGTGATGTGTGTATATATACACACACACATACATACATATATATATATATATATATATATATATATATATATATATATATATATATATATATATATATATGTGTGTGTGTGTGTGTGTGTGTGTGTGTGTGTGTGTGTGTGTGTGTACTAGGCCATTTGCTGGAACTTTCATTACATGTTTCTCAAAAGCTAGATGCGTCAAAGGTTACACCTAGAATAGTTGAAGCTTCAGACTCCTTCAGCCAAGTTCCATCCATCTGAAGGGGAGGATGGGGTGGGAAGTTTGTGCTAGATCTGCTAATCAATAGTGTTTTTGTTTTACTGGGGTTCAACCTCATACCCCATCAACTACACCATTCCCTGATCCGGTCCATGTCCTGACTAAGGCTGAGGGCAGCTTCATTTCTCAAAAGTGAAGACTACTACACCCACAAGTGTTTCATCATCGGCATACTGAATAATCTTGTTTTCCAGGCCAGCATCCATGTCACTTGTATACACTAAAAAGAATTGTGGACCAAGAACATTTTTCTGTGGAACTCCTACCTATAAGGAAATCTTGAAGTAGTCCTATAACATATCTACCCACTCCAAGATTCTTAAGTTTATGAATAGGTATCTTGTTGACTAACTAAATCAAAAGCAGCACTAAAATCCATCAGAATTACTCTGCACTCAAAACCCCCATCAAGGTTCTCTTCCAAATGAGTAATATTCAAAGTAGTACGAAATATTGTTGCCTGTGAGACTGTCTGGAGTAGGTGAAAAGAACTACTGCTGTTAATAGTGATCTGGTTTTACGGCATGTCTAGCGCCATAAAATTGGCAATATTTGGAGCCATAATGCGCTGAGTTCTGGTTATCAGCACTGATAATAGAGTTATTGTGCCAATACATACCTAACAGAGGTGATTATCTGGTTATCTGCATCAAAATCCCGTTATCAGCGCCATAAATAGCTGAGTTTTGGTTAATGGAAATTTTCATTTATCAAGCCCGTTAGAACAGAACCCCCGCAGATAACCTGGGACTGCCTGTACTTTGCATACTTATACGTAATTCTTTCTTAAACCATTATAATACCCCTCAGTGATTAGGCATCATCCTTTGTGTGTTGATGACATAAACGGCATGAGAGGGTAGCACAGACCTTTATTTTCTTTAAAGGCATTTCAACAATACTTAGAATTAATAAATAAAAGTTACAATAAGCCTATCTTTCAATTGTCAGTGCTTTGTCTGATACTGGCCAACATTATTAAAGTTACCTTTCAGTCCAGGTGACATATGAGAAGAGTGGCTGAGGTAAGTCATTGAAGTAAAGAACTTCAGGTTTGTATGTTAGAAAAAATACAGATTACTTTTAAAATCTGCTATTTGTTCCTACACAAATACAAACCTTTGTTCTTTACATTAGAAGAGGTGAGAGGATATCTGGGTACTCTCGAACCAACCGGCAAGCTCGCCCAACCCCGGATGCCACCTTCCTGATCCAATGGGAGCCAAGAAAGGGGCCCTCACCTCTAGCATACTGCACATATGGGATGTGAGAGTTGCTGGACTTTTGGAACAAATAATGAGTTGTACACAATTACTCAACAAGGCTGGAAGAACCCAGCTGAAGTGTCAGTGAAAATAAAACAAGCAAATATAAATAATAAATTTGTTTTATTGCCTGTCTTCCTCTCCTCTTGCCAAGAGAGGAGGGACTTACAACCACTATACGTACCAAAATAAAGGACTGGTGCCCAGTCATAAAACTTACCAGCAAAACTCATACATCGAGCTAGTACTCAGCTTAACACGCTAGCTCTGTCCTATGGAAAAGAAAGAAAGGAAAGAATGAGGGAGCCGGCAACTGACACACACATACAGAATATCTTAGGCAAGGTGCTAATGTCCCATTATTAGAGCTCAGCTACCTACTACAGAACTTGATCAGCCACCACAGGCCCCAAGGAAAACATGTCCCAGGACTTATGGGCAATGTCTCACAGGTAAAAAGAGATAAAGGTGGTCTGTCGTGATCACACTCTTGCACTTAACACCAGCTGAATCAAGAGGTTCTTCTGGAATGCCACAATCAGTGATGCCCAACTTTGTGAGTTCTCTCTCAGACTACAGTTTCCTTCACTGCTAAACAAGTCACACTCCCACATGATTGTCCCATATCAAGAGACAGGCCATGAAACTTTTCTAATCTCTTAGCCAATGCCAGACCATGAATAAAATCAGTCTTCAAAGTCAGATCCATCCTTGTCTTATGGTTCTTTTAGAGGTCTGTACAGGAGACAAGTGAGGCTCCTCAGATCAAGAGTAATATTCCACCCAGGGGACCCAAGTAAGGCACCTTGGGAGAACAAGAATGTCTGAAGGTTCCAAGGGACATGGAGATCTCCAACAACAAGGAGACTTAGCCCAAGGCAGACCTGTAGCCTTTAATGGACGGGAAAGATTGAAACTTCCCTCGGCAAAGGAAGACGAGGAAGCTTGCTGGACAGGCAGACCTGTAGCCTTTAATGCCAAGAAAGAAACCTCTCTCAGCAAAGATAGACACGGAAGTTTGCTAGACAGGCAAACCTGTAGCCTTTAATGACCAAGAAAGAAAGAAACTTCTCTTGGCAAAGCAAGACAAGGAATTTCCTGGACAGGCAGACCTGTACCCTTTCATGGCCCAAAAAGAGAGAAACTTCTCTTGGCAAAAGAAGACAAGGAAGTCTGCTAGACAAATCACTGGTGCTTGATTGTCTCATGGAGCCAGGAAGATATTGTGCTCTTGAACACCTCTTTCTTGGGCCCTGAGTATCAAAGGCCCCAAGCATCTTCAACACTCTGGCCTGAGATATCAAGTTTTCTTTTTTAGTACCACAACACCCTAAGACACAGTAGCTTTTCTTTTTTAGTACCACAACACCCTAAGACACAGTAGCATCTCGTTTATAAAGGGATTGAAAGCCACGATAAATTTGAGCTAAACTGACCCCCATCTCATTGAGTGCTTCATAACAAAAGATGGGCCATAAAGCTTGCCTATCCTATTAGCCAAAGGCAGGGCAAGAATAAAACCAATCTTCAAAGTCAGATCCCAGTCTAAATGCTCTTTTAGAGGCTTGTTCAGGTGATAAGTGAGGCTCCTCTAAACAATAGGCACATCCCACTCAGGGGACCTGAGTTCCTTGGGAGGACAAGACTGTTCGAAACTTCTCTGGGGCATAAGAATCTCCCACAAGGAGAGATCTACTATTTTAGTCTCCAGACTTGGCCCAAGGCAGAACTGTAGCCAAGAAAGAGAGAAATTTCTCTTTGCAAAGGAAGATGAGGAAGTCCACTACCTGTTGAAGAGTGGCTCTGACCAGAGAGCTACTCAGTCTACAACACCAACCTCAAAGATGGCCCATTTCCCCTGGTAGACAGTCTTGCTGTCTGGCTAGAAAAACCTCTCGCTCAAAAGGAGAAGCTTGACTGTCTCCAGGAGTGAAGTGCCAGCACTTACATAGCCTGGTAATAAGCTTCTACATGAGGCTTGCATAACAGGTTGGTTAACAGTGTTTTGATTTTATGGCGCTTGGCTAACAACATTGTTAACCAGATTTTCAGCACTGGTAAGCAATTTTCGGCAACAGTAAGTGGTTTATTGGCATTGGTAGGCAGTTAATTAGCATGGGAAGGCAGTTTATCAGTATCAGTAAGTTTACCGGCACCGATCGGTGTTTATGGTGTCATAACACCATTTATTACCATAATTTTTGTGATGTTCCAGTTAACAATAATTTTTGGTTGTTGGTGCTTGGCAAGTCATGGAACCCCCTGTACTATGGTGTTGTTGCTCATCAAGACCATGGAGTGCTAGTTCCGGAAACTCCTGCAACATAAAGAATGTTGCTTTCAACTCCAAGACAGGGTCCACGCCAATCCCTCTGGTTCCACACCTGACACAAACAACTCCTCTAAAAGTGCATGCGCCCTACCCCTTGTTGGATATGTCTGAAAGCAGAAGCATCTCTGGGGGGGAAGCGCCAAGTGGCACTCCTACTGTCAGGTTCCTATTGTCTAATCACCAGGCTAGATCCTCTCTTAAGTCCTGCAAGAGAGGAACTGGATAGAAGGGAAAGTCTTTCGTGGTAGTCCAGAATCCTCTGAACCTCCACTGAAGGGAGCAAAGGTGCAGCTACCCATGAGGTACCAACTTCTTCAAAGATGACATATGACCTAGAATGATCTGCCACTGACAACACTGTTCCTGACAAGATTGGAATTTCTGCACAACCTGCATGAACTTGCGTGTCTTTCAATTCAGGGCACTTTTTTCATTTGAATTTTCAACCTGGTTTTGGATTGGGCCCATTTGAACAGTAGTCATGTTTTGAGGTATCTTGACAATTAGCTGGTCCTGACAAACTCTCATTCACAGTTGCTGCAGAACAAGGACAGCCTCCTCGAGTTTTGTTGCACTCTGGAGATCATGTTAAACTATCATATGTCAGATCTCAATCCCAAACAAAGGGTGAAGTACCTAGGCATGCTGATAAACATGGCAGTGGTGAAGGTAAACTCATCGCTGCCATGTCTATCAGCATGCCCAGGCACTTTGCCCTCTGCTTGGGAATGAGATCTAACTCCTGATAGTTTATCATGATCCCCAGATCATGAGAAAACTCATGGAGACAGTCTCTATCCAGCAGCAACTGTAAATGAGAGTTTGCAGAAACCAGCAAATTGTTGAAATACCTCAAAAGGCGAATCCCATGCAAATGGGCCCAAGCCAAAATCAGCTTGAATACTCAAATGAACACTTGGGAAGTGGTCAAAAGCCCAAAATAAAATGCCTGAACTGAAGACAACTCCTCTGATGGTAGAGAGGACCTGTGAATAGGTATTTGGAAATATGTACCCTTTAGGTCTATTAAAACTATGGAATCTAACACAGAGTGATCTGTTTTTATCTTGAACATGGTCTGATACATGAACTGGTTCAATGGAGAGGCTGGTCTTCAACTACTGATGCTTTCTCCACCTGGAACAGGTGGCCTTTAGAACTCTTGAGACTGACCCCAAATGACTTCCACTGCATTTTCCTTCAGCATCATATTCACTTCTTTCTGGAGGGAGAGGTCCTTTCAAAAACTGAGAGTGCAAGTATGGAAAAGGACCGTATCGCAAGCAAGGCATGGTAGACTCAATGGGAAGTAGATCTTCTTGCTCCACTCCATGTTGCCCAATGGCTCAACAGGTACCCTTCAACTTTTAAGCAGCAGGTGAAGATGAACGCTGCCCTTAGCATCTTCTTACCCTTGCCTAGCTTCCTAAAATGGTCAGGGGAGCTGAAAGTAGTGCACTGTGTAACTTCCCTACAGGGGACAGAAGACTGAGGAATTCTAAAGGGTGCAGAGGAAGACTGGGACTTTCTCTGACCCAAAAATAAGGGACCAGCCAAACTTTTAGTGTTTTGTTATCTGCATACATCCTGTCCCTCATGGTCTCTACCTCACCTTGAGGGAAGCTTCAGGTCCAATAGTAACTCCCACAGAGCAGGGATAGAACTGTATCCCTTCTCTTCAAGACTAGGTTTGACCACAAGTTTGCTGCCTTGTGGGCATGGTAGGTGACATGACCCACCTCCAAACAGCAGTAGCTTCCTGAAAGCTTTGTCCCCATCAGACATCTAGAAAGAGACACTAAGTATGAAGATGATCTAGTGAGACACCTGGCACAAAACATGATCTAGTGAGACACCTGGCACAAAACAAGTCAGGTCCTGGTCCAGCTGCTTTCTCAGTATGGCACCACCATACTGGAGAGTTGGAGGCGGAGGAAGTATCTCAGTAGACTGGCTTGACCTAAATTAATTCTCTTGTCCAGAGACAAGTGAATTCATCATGTAAAAAACCCCCCTGGCAAGCTGATTGAGGGCTGAGGATCTTTTAGTGGACCTAAGGTAACAGACTCTCAAGCCCTTCCAGGATCTTCTGAGTTCTGAATTACTCCCCCCTGCAGTAACCCTTATGAGAGCTCCATCGCCCGCTCCACTAAGGACTGACCATTGGGAGTTGTGTCTCATCCCATGGGGAGGCACATTAGCCTTCTTATCAGTAGTAGAAGACACAAGGGAGGAAGTGAAGACAAAATAGACAATGATGACAACTTCCTCTTATTCTTCTTCAACTTCTTCCGACCAGCCGGGGTCAAAGCCAAAGAGAGGAACGAAGGAATACCGCTCTCAGCTCCTCAGGAAACTCACCGCGGAGGCATACGTGGGCACAGTGTAAGTAGCGACAGTAAAGGAGCCACTAGAGACACTGAGCATAAAAGTTCTCAGTCACTATATGTGCAGTCAAAGGAGCCACCTTACCTGCAGAGAGGTGACTAAGCATATTAGATACCCTGGACTCTCCCAAGAGACTCAAGGAAGGCCACAACCCCTCAAGTTCATTGGTCTCCTCCATAACGGGAAAAGTCAGGTTAGTATTAGAGGCTTCTTTCCATTTTGAAAGTGTGTCCACCAGCTGAAAAATGACATATTTATAATAAAATAAAATTTAATGTATACTTACCAAGTACGTAGTTAAAAAGCTGTAGTTTCTATCCGTCGGCAGCTGGAATTTTTGAAATTTGCAGTAGCACTATATTTGTTTTGGCTAAGTGATACCCCCTACCCACTACTGGGGAAGAGAGGAACCAATTCAGCACGAACATCAGTTGTTTATGCCCTACCGTCCATGAGAGGGGAAGAGGGAGGGCTATGATTATGTAACTACTTGGTAAGTACAGTAGTACCACGAGATACGAAATTAATCCATTCCGAGGCGCCTTTAGTATCATGAGGTTTTTGTATCTTGGACCACATTTTACATGTAAAATGGCTAATTCGTTCCAAGCACTCCAAAAACGCCCCAGTAAATTTCATAATAAAGGGATTTTGACGAAGGAAAAATCTATTTCTGGGCAACGACCTGTGTCGCCCTGTGAAATGGTTCCTTTGATACTATTTCTGAAGAATAAATATTGCTATTCATCCTAGAGAAAAAAGAAACAATATAATGCCAAGATAAATGGCTCGCTCACTTCTTATAGAAGTGTCGTATAGTAAGGAGCGAGTGGAATCACTACCAGAGGTCCCTTGCCATTTAGCTTCTTCCTTCGACAAAACCCCGAACTACGGAGGAGCCGTGCTACAGCTCCCGGTCTACTACTACCGTGAGCGCCTCCGACGCCTGAGACGTCATTCCTTTCGATAGCGCGCGTTACACCAAACGTTAAAATTTTTTCGGTGCTGTGTTTCGCTCTATTTGGATTTATTTGGATTTATTTTCAAGATGTCTTCAACTTCTGCTTCTAAGTTAAGTACTGTTTGGGGTTACTGATCTCATTTTATGATGATCTTCGTGTTTTATACATATTCGGAGCCTTATCGGCCGGTATGCCCCTCGACCGCATGGCGGTACGGGTTATCTCTTTCGGTCTTCCATACCGTTAGAGATTTCCCTTTTTCTCAGTACTTTAGATATGGTTACTTATACATAGTCTCTATATCTTTATGCAGTTAATTTTTTAGTTAGGCCTCCACGGGGCACGCTCCGACCGCACGTTTCGGACCTTAGTCTAGCTACGCCTTACATTGTTAGGAGTTTTATCAGTCACGATTGAGAGTCATATCATCTTAATTATTCTGATGTTCTCTCTTTCCTTCTCTAGTTCCTGATTACCTTTAATAATATTATAGGTACTAGGTTGGCTAACATACACCATAATACTACAACAATTTGGACCATTCAATACATAACTTAATAATAAAAATGCAAAACCTGTAAATAAAAGTGTATATTAGTGTACAAGAAATATTATTACTGTAACGTAAAATGTGGAAGCTTACCTTTCGAGTGAGGCTATCTCCGAAAGTGGCGGCAGAGGAGGAGGAGGACAAACGGCAGATACGTACACTTAACTTTACGAAACACATAAAAAAATGTCAGAAAAACAAACTAAACTTTACAAAACACATTAACAAAACTGTAACACTTAACTTTTTTGTACAAAAAACTTGAAATGTTATTGTCATGATACAATAAAGTTTTATGCATACTTACCTGGTAGATATATACGTACTTAGCTATAGACTCCGTCGTCCCTGATAGAAATTCGAATTTCACGGCACACTCTACAGGTAGGTCAGGTGATCTACCGCCCCGCCGCTGGTGGCGGGAATAGGAATCATTCCCGTTTTCTAAGACAGATTTTCTCTTCCACCTGTCTCTTGAGGGGAGGTCGGGTGGGCCATTAACCGTATACATCTGCCAGGTAAGTATGCATAAAACTTTATTGTATCATGACAATAAAATTTTTATGCATTCAACTTACCTGTCAGATATATACTTAGCTGATTGGCACCTTTGGCGGAGGGTAAGAGACAGCTAATTTACTGAATAGACAGGAAACAACATATGTTGTAGATAATAAAAATAAAAAACCTTGATTCCTACCTGTGTTAGCGAAAGACTTCATGGCTACTGCCTAGGAGCCTGTATCGCTTCAAGAGCCTCAGCAAGGTAGTGACCTCATGCTAAGAGTTCTTGATGGTCTGTTACAGGGGTCTTACCCACTTACGCGACAGAACCTTAGGATCTTTGTCAATGGGGTCCTATCCACTTACATGACAAAACAACTTGCCTATTTGCATGATCATAGAGCACGACACTAATCCCGATCACCTGATCCTAATTGGGGTTAGTACTAAGATTGAAAGGAGTCATCCCCGAACATCCTTTCAAGCAACCCACAACTCAACAACAATATTACAAATAATCATTAAAAACACAAAAACAAAATTAAGGATCAGCATCTGCTCCATTTCCCTGCATAGTATCCGCTGATACATAAGGTCCAAGAGAAAAACATTTTTCGTATGTTACTCTAACATCTTTTAAATAGTGGGATGCAAATACTGAATTGCACCTCCAATAAGTTGCTGCTAAAATGTTTCTCATGGACATATTCTTAGTGAAAGAAAGGGAAGTTGCCACAGCCCGGACTTCGTGAGCTTTTACTCTCAGCAGCTTTAAAGAGTTCTCTTGGCAATTCCTGTGAGCTTCGCTAATCACATTTCTGACAAAGAACGCCAGTGCGTTCTTTGACATAGGTCTTTTGGGGTTTCTTACCGAACACCAAAGACTTTGTCGACATCCCTGAAGCTGTGTCTTCTTTTTTAAATAGAACTTTAAGGTCCTGACTGGGCAAAGGGACCGATCCAACTCTCTACCTACTAGAGAAGAGAGTCCCTTGACTTCAAAACTTCTAGGCCAAGGTTTAGAAGGGTTTTCATTCTTTGCTAGGAATAGATCCTGGAAAGAAATAACAGCCGAGTCTTTTTTAAATCCCACCCGAGAGTCCAAAGCATGTAATTCACTGATCCTCTTAGCAGTTGCGAGGGCCAACAGGAATATGCATTTACTAGTAAGATCTCTGAATGAGATTTTATCTGGAGGTTCGAACCTGTCCGAAATCAAGAATTTTAGGACTACGTCAAGGTTCCAACTCGGGGGAATAGAAGATCTCCAATTTAGTCGTCTCGAAAGACCTGATGAGATCATGAAGATCCTTATTATTTTCCAAATTCAGTCCCCTGTTTCTAAAAACAGCTGAGAGCATGCTCTTATATCCCTTGATAGTGGATACAGCCAATTTCGACGCTTCTCTTAAGAAGAGGAGAAAATCCGCGATTTCGGTCACAGAGGTATTGGAAGAGGAGCTTCTTCGACCTACACCATCGACTGGAAAACTTACCCACTTCGATTAGTAGACCCGCAAGGTAGAGGCTCTGCGGGCTCTAGCAATTGCAGTTGCAACTTTCTTTGAAAAGCCTCTCGCTCTGACCAGTCTTTCGATAGTCGAAAGGCAGTCAGGGAGAGACTTTGGATGTTTTTGTGGAACCTCTCGAAGTGGGGTTGTCTGAGCAGATCTGTTCTTTTTGGTAGAGATCTGGGGAAGTCCACCGTCCATTCCAGTACCTCTGTGAACCAGTTTAGGGAAGGCCAGAAGGGAGCAATTAGAATTAATCTTGTTCCCTCCGATGCCACAAACTTTCTTAGTACTTCCCCCAGCAATTTGAATGGGGGAAAGGCGTAGGCGTCTATGCCTGACCAATCCATGAGGAAAGCATCGATCGCCGTGGCTCTGGGATCTTCTTCTAGAGAGCAGAAGTTGTCTATCTTCCTGGAGAGGAACGTGGCAAACCGGTCGATCTGGGGTCTTCCCCAGAGGAACCACATTTGTCTGCATACTTCTGAGTGGAGCATCCACTCTGTCGGGAGTTCCTGGTTCTTTCTGCTCAACCTGTCTGCCCTTAGGTTTTTTACACCTTGAACAAAAACCTTGTCCGCAGAATATGCCCCACCCGTTTTTCTGTCCAGGTTAATAGATCTCTCGCTATTTCGTACAGTGAGAAAGAGTGAGTGCCCCCTTGATTCCGGATGTAAGCCAGAGCTGTGGTATTGTCGGAATTGACTTGAACTACCACTCCTCTGACTTCCGCTTCGAAGTATTCCAGGGCTAGATGAATCGCCAGGAGTTCCTTCGCATTGATGTGCAGTGTAGCCTGTTCTTTGGTCCAGGTACCCGCCACTTCCTTTGGACCCAGTGTTGCTCCCCAACCTGTTTCCGAGGCATCGGAAAACAACACTCGGTGAGGGTTCCGAATCAAGAGGGACACCCCTTCATTCTTTATTAATGGGGTTAACCACCACATCAGGTTGGACTTTATCCCCTGTTGAATGGGAAAACAGTCTGACAGGTCTCCTGTCTTTTGACTCCACATTTGTCTGAGATAAAATTGCAGAGGTCTGAGATTTAATCTCCCTAGGGAAATGAACTGCTCTAACGAGGAAAGGGTGCCCAGCAGACTGAGCCATTCCCTCGCCGAGGTCCGTTCTTTCCCTAAGAAGTTCGAGATTTTTTCTAAGCCTCGAGCAATTCTCTCTTGCGATGGAAACACCCGAAAACCCCAAGAATCCATCTGTATCCCCAGATAGACTATGTTCTGTCTGGGGATCAATTGTGATTTCTCGAGGTTCACGAGTAGTCCCAGAGATTTTGTTAACTCCAAGGTCTTCTCCAAGTCCTTCAAGCACTGAAGTTCCGATTTTGCTCTTATTAGCCAATCGTCTAGATAAAGGGATATATTTATCCCTTCTAGATGTAGCCATCTCGCAACATTCGTCATTAGTCTCGTGAACACTTGAGGGGCCGTAGACAGGCCGAAGCATAGGGCTCTGAATTGGAATACTTTTCCCTGCATCATGAATCGAAGATATTTCTTCGATGATGGATGCAGGGGGACATGAAAGTAAGCATCCTGTAGATCTAAGGAGACCATCCAATCTCCTGACGAAGAGCCGCAAGAACCGATTTCGATGTTTCCATAGAGAACTTTGTGTTCTCTACAAATCAGTTCAATGCGCTCACATCCAGGACCGGTCTCCACCCTCCCGAGGATTTCGGAACCAGAAAAAGACGGTTGTAGAATCCTCGGGAATGCGGATCCCGAACCAATTCGATGGCCTCCTTTTGCAACATCTGTTCTACCAGTTGCAATAATGCTTCTATCTTGGCATGGTCCCTGTATTGGGCTGACAGTTCCCTCGGGATCGTTGTCAAGGGAGGCCTGTCTCGAAAGGAGATCATATATCCCTTTGTTACCACTGAAAGAGACCATCTTTCTGCCTCTCTCAGAGTCCATTCTTCAGAAAATTTCTGAAGTCTGGCTCCTACCGGTGCTTGAAGGACTGGTGTCTCATTTTGTTTTCTTGATAGGTCTGAATGAAGACCTACCTCTCTTCTGTATTCCTCTCTTCTTAAAGGAGGGTCTGGAAGAGGAGCTCCCTCGAAAGGGCTGTTGAGGAGTATGATTCTCTCTCTTTACAGGAACCGAGGTCCTTGATTTCTTTGCAGATTGGGCCAAGAGATCTTGCGTGGCCTTTTCTGTCAAAGAATGAGATATGTCCTTCACTAGTTGTGCAGGAAACAATTGGTCCGAAAGAGGAGCATAAAGAAGAGATGACCTCTGAATAGGAGTAACTGCTTTCGTCAGAAAGGAACAAAATAAATAAGACTCTCTTCTTCCAGAATTCCAGTTCCAAAAAGCGAGGCCACCTCTCCTGATCCATCTTGAACTGCTTTGTCCATGCAGGACAGTACACTATAAAGGACTTCTGGGCTAAGAGATTCATTCTCTTGAGTCTTCTTGGCCAACACCCCAAGGGACCAGTCTAAGAAGTTAAAAACTTCTAAGACATTAAACAATCCCTTGAGGAGATGGTCCATCTCAGAAGTCCCCCATGTGATCTTTGCCGATGACAAGGCTTGTCTCCTTGAAGAGTCCACCAGATTCGAAAAATCTGCTTCGGCAGTAGTAGGGAGAGCTAGACCCAGTGATTCGCCCGTCTCGTACCAGATTCCCTTCTTTCCTGAAAGTTTGGAAGGAGGGCAGGCAAAGACGGTCTTCCCCGCCTTCTCCTTGGATTTGAACCAATTTCCTACGAATCGGAGAGCCTTATTCATGGAAATGGTTGGCTTCATCTTAATGAAAGATGATGACTTCGAGACCTTAGTACTTGTAAACAAAGACCTCGGAGAAGGAGGAGCAGTAGGGCTTAAAGAGTCCCCAAACTCTTGAAGTAAGAGGGCTGCCAGCGTCTTATAATCTGACAAGCCTGGAGCCGAGTGATCTTCCGACTCCGAAACTTCTTCCAAATCCAATTCCATTTCCGAAGAGGATTGTTTATTTTCAATAGGAGATGGGTCTCTTGCAACATCTGCCCCACTCTCGCAAGAACGACGACCGCCTGTGTGGCAACTTGCGTCCCTACGAGAGATAGGTTGATCCTGCAACACGACCTTATCCTTCTCCTGGCAAGAGCGACTGCCGCCTGTGCGGCACCTTTCTCTCCTGTCAGAGGAAGGATGTCCTCTCCTATCGCTTTCCAGGGAGCCACCCATATCCTGACAAGGGCTACGGCCGCCTGTGCGGCACCTAGAGTCCCTGTCAGGTAATGGCTTATCCTTCCGAAAGCTAGACAGATCCTCCTGGTTTAACTGTCTTTTGGAAGAAGTCCGTACATTCTGGCGCCTGGATGGCGCTTGTGGCTCATTGCGCTCGGTTGGCGCTGGTGGCTCATTGCGCCAGGTTGGCGCTCGTGGCTCCTTGCGCCAGACTGGCGCTTCTGGCGCATCTGACGCTTCTGGCTCTTCTGGCTCATATGGAGCTTCTAGCGCATCTGGCGCATTGCGCCAGGTTGGCGCTTTTGGCGCATTCTTCTACTCATCCAAGTAGAATCCGCAACTTTTACGTTAGATTCTTCTTTCCTTCCCTTAGTTCTCTTTTATTTCATTAAGGAAGGAAAGAGTCCTTTTTTCTGGATTCTCCTTCGTAAAAACTCCTACTAAAGCGGAGAGCTGCTCCTGTACATTTAGTAGAATTTTTGCAGCAGCATTCTCTTTTTCCTTTCCCGATTCAGGTGAATGAGGTCTAGAAGAGGAAGGGGACTCCGATTTGCGTTTAGGAATTAATTTGGTTTTCTTCCTTTCGCATGGAGATCCATCGGAGAAAAGCTCAGGACTTGAATTCAAAGTTGGAGCCTTCCAACTCCTTTTTAAGGGGCATGACAGTTCATCAGAGCTCCAGCCCCTTACATTAGGTGAAGAATCTGAAGACGAAAAACACTGTTTTAGGATGCTTTTTCGATAGCGATCCTTGGCAGTTCGGGTGTCACAGAATCTGCCGAGGGGACGCCTGATCGGTGGGGATTCTCCATAACCTCCGTAAGGCTTTTGACATTCCTTCTCCTCTGGGCCTGTGAGCTTGGAAGAGGTCTAGGCCTGTGAGCGAGATGAAGCCGATCAGACGCACCCTCCACTGCACTAGGGACACTTAAATCACTATCACTATGCTTACCTTGTAATGTTAGCATTTGACGTTCCATCCTTTGCAGTGCAGCTTTAAGATCTGCAATTTCCGTTGCTGGATTTGCAGTCTTAGTACAAGAGAAGAAGATACAGGTTTAGGGTTAGGTGTTAATTTGATTGACTCATTAGAACGAGACCTACTTACGCTTCTGGAGGAAGCCTTCCTAGCCCTATCCATATCCAATTTCCTTAAATAGGAATTTAAATTCGTCCATTCTTCCTCACTGAAACCTACACATTCATCACAGGTGTTAGATAGAGCATTCATTCATTCTACACCCCTTACAAACTGTGTGAGGATCTACCGAAGCTTTCGGTAGCCTCACCATGCATCCCTCATTTACACACTGTCTTCTAACCGTAAAGCTAGATTCCGACATTATGAGAAAAATCCAAAAACCAAGTCCAAATAACAGTCCACAAAAGAGTATGCCAAACCAAAGATCCAATACGTCACCAAAATAACCGGCTTAGAAGATCAATAGCGATGAAAAAACACGAAAATCAAATCAGGAGTAACAACAACAATGTTGCTGTCACGGCCGATAGAGAAAATCTGTCTTAGAAAACGGGAATGATTCTTATTCCTGCCACCAGCGGCGGGGTGGTAGATCACCTGACCTACCTGTAGAGTGTGCCGCGAAATTCGAATTTCTATCGGGGACGACGGAGTCTATAGCTAAGTATATATCTGACAGGTAAGTTGAATGCATAAAAATAAAATTTATTTTCTTTTTTTGATTTTTACATTTCTTTTTACTTTTTTATACTTTACGTAAATGGAATTTTTATTCTAAAATTAATATTAATAATACTTACCTGTATAATTTATCTAGCCCTAAATCCCCAAAAACCGCACCAAAATTTACCACATTGGCAACCCTGTTACCTCCTATTCTGTCCGCCAGTTTTTTGGAACACTGTCGTTGACAGATACGAAAACCTTCCCTCAAATCAGTTGTGATAGGCAGATCGTGGGGTAGGATGGGTGGGACTAGATAAATTATACAGGTAAGTATTATTAATATTAATTTTAGAATAAAAATTCCATATTAATAAACATTACCTTAATATAATTTATCTAGCTCGATTAACCACATTGAAAAGGAGGAGGGAATCTGAATACAATTTCCCCTTCGGACAGAATAGGAGAAAACAAACAAAGAAATATATATCATAGGCAGTCAAAACTCAAACCAAGGTCAAAGATACTAACAACTCAAAGTCTCCTACCATAATGCCACCAACTGCGGTAGCACAGGACAAGGAGTAAGTGCATAGTCAGTCCGTCTGTACTAAAGTCAGGTGACCGACCAGGTGACCAGTCAGACGAATTGCGGACAGCAAGGCTGCACCCTGAAGACTATCAAGCACTATTCTGGACTGTCTGGGCGATTCAAAGCTAAGCAAACCTTGGGGGTGTATCAACGCAACCCGAAGTCGCCAGCAACGAATCGGCTCATGAGCAACTCCTAACTCGAGCTTTCTGGTGCCAAGAGAAAGGAGCGCGGAGCAAAAAGGCGATTCAATCTTCCCGAAGGACGAATGCCTGACAGTCCAACCTGGTCTCATTTTACACGATCATCGGGGGTGTATCAACGCAACCGACTTCGTCAACAAGAAACTCAGGGCTACTAAATGTCGCCTGATCTCCACGAGTGTCTGACTCTGAGAAGACAGGTGAGACAAAAAGTAGATGGTGATCGAGCCGGTCACCAGATGACAGCAGACGATCCATCGACTAATTCCCTGTCCAGGACAGTGGAAGAAGCAGGAGTCGTCAGGACAAGCGAACCAGTGGCTAGTCCTAGGTCAGCATCGACTCTGGGAGAAGCGTAGTCGCCAGTGCCGACAACCCAGTGGCTGGAACCATTTCACACTGAAAATGGAAGCAGCATGAGTTGCCAAAGCAGTCAGTCCTTGTCATCAAAAACACCTAAATACCAAAACTGCCTAATTCCCATTATAACTACATCAAAAAACTGCCATGGGTTATATACAAAAACAAAAAATATTATACAACAAAACAAAAATTAATGAATAATATACAGGTAGCAACCAAACGTAAAACAGGAAGACTACCTAATTCTCCTGTCTGACGACCTGTCCTGCCATCACCAACGGGCCCAAAGAACGAAGGTCGCCTAGAACTAGAGAAATATCCCTCAAGTAAAAAGAGGCAAAAACAGAACAGAATTAGAACGCCAAGTCGCCGCCTCAAGCACCTTGGCGACTGAGACGTTCTTCATAAAAGCTACTGATGTAGCAACTGCTCTAATACTGTGTGCTCTCGGCGTCTGGTCTTCCCCAGCAGCCGAACCACCAGTTTTAACGATCAGATCTCTGAGAAAAAAGGATACACCATTCTTTGAAATAGGTCTCTTGACATTTCGGGTGAAACAAACAGATGACGGGGACGACCCTGAATGTCCTTCGTGCGGCGTAAATAACATGAGAGCGCCCTAACAGGGCAAAGAACTAATTCCTCATTTAAATTACCAACAAAGTCGACCAGCGACTTCAGTACGAAAGACCTGGGAATGGGATTATCAGACGATTCAGTCTTTGCGACAAATTCAGGAAGGTATGACAAAATCATGTCTTGTCCAGATCTGGCAACCAGAAAAGAGAGTGCTTGCAGTTCACCCACCCTCTTGGCTGTAGCCAGTGAGACAAGGAAGAGTGTCTTAGAAGAGAGGTCCCTAAATTTGGCAGAATTCAGAGGCTCAAACGGAGGGAACCTTAAGGCTTGAAGGACTTTGTTAACGTCCCATGTCGGAGGCGAACACTGCGGCCTGGGTCGAGATAGGGAAAAAGATCGAAGTAAATCTCTAATGACATAAGATGAAGAGATCTCAGGAAGCCTTGCCTTAAAAACATAGGAAAGCATAGACCTATAACCCTTAATGCACGAAGGTGACAGGGCCCTGTCATGATGTAAATGAACTAAAAACTCCGCTACTTTCGGTAAGGAATGTCTAGAAATTGAATGTCCTTGAGACTTACACCAACGTCTGTAAACCGACCATTTAGCCTGATAATTTACTCTGGTTGATTGCCGCCTGGCAAGAGCCAACTGTCGCGCCACTCTGGAGGAGAACCCTTCGTGCTTGGAGAACCTCCTGACAGTCTCCAGGCATGAAGATGAAGCCAATGTGGAGCCTCTGATGGCAACCGATGACAAAATGGGGTTTGTTTGAGAAGATCTGGTCTCTCTGGCAGGCGAATGGGGGGTTCCACCATGCTTCCAGAAGGATCGGGAAACCCATCTCCTTCTGTGGCCAGAAGGGGGCGATCAAGGTGAGATCCAGACGCTTGGTTGCCCTCACTTTGTTGAGGACTGACCTCACCAGAGAGAACGGAGGAAAAGCATAGGCTTGAAGTCCCTCCCAGTCCTGCAAAAGAGAGTCTGTCCCGGCACTCTGAGGAGTCTGTAAGGGGCGAAGAATATCTGGCACCGAAATTCAGTGGGGTGGCAAAACAGATCAACTGTGACAGGCCATTTCTTCCTGAGGCTGTCGAAGACTTCCTGGCAAAGTGTCCACTCCGACCCTTGAACTTCGTTCGGTCTCGACAAGGCGTCTGCTAAGACGTTGTGATGGCCCAGGATAAACTGAGGGACCAACGTAATCCCCCTGTCTTCTGCCCAACAACGGGATGAGTGAGAAGATCCGACTGTGTGCCGCCTTGGTTTCTCAAGTACGAGACTGCTGTGGTGTTGTCGACAAAGATCGCGACAACCGACTCCAACAGTTGTTCCTGAAATGTAAAAGAAGGCCTAGGTACACTGCCCTCAGTTCCCTCCAATTTATTGACATGCTCCTCTCCTCCTCTAACCAAAGGCCCGAAGCGGCTTCGGAGCCCAGGTGTGCGCCCCAACCTTGATCCGAGGCGTCTGACCAAAACATTAGGTCCGGAGGAACCGAAGAAGAGATGTCCCTGACTTGAGGCGGTGAACTTGCATCCACCAACAGAGATCCTTCCGACATTGTGGAGAAGAGGCGACTATCGTGTCCTCGGACACGAAATCCCATGACTGGCGAATAAGTGTCGACTGAAGGGACCTCATTCTGAGACGACCTCCGGGAACCAGTTGGATGAGGGATGACAAATGGCCCAGGAGAGACCTCCAAAGAGAAACTGGCTGCGTTACGGAGGACAAAAATTCTTCGATCAGACTCAGAAGCTTGTCTATCCATTTCTGAGCGGGAGAAGCCCTCAAAATCTGGGAATTCAAAACAATCCCCAGATAAGTCATGATCTGGCAAGGGATTAGATTGGACTTGTCGAAGTTGACACGAATGCCCAACTCGACACAAAGAGACAGAACTATCTCCCTCGACCGGAGACATTTCTCTAGAGATTCGGCCTGGACTAGCCAATCGTCCAGATACCGAAGCATCCTTACATTTAACTGATGCAGAATAGCTGAAACAGGAGCCATCACCCGAGAAAAGACCTGTGGAGCAGTGGTGAGGCCGAAACAAAGGGTCTTGAACTGGAACACTCCCGAGTCCGTGAAAAACCGAAGGTAAGGTCTGCTTCTTGGATGGATGGGGATTTGCAGATAAGCATCCTGCAGATCGATGGAAATCATCCAGTCCCCTCCTGACGGATGAAAGAACAGTCTGGACGTCTCCATCCTGAACTTGGACTTTAGAATGAACTTGTTCAAAACCGAAAGATCTATGATGGGCGCCAGGCACCCGAGGCCTTTAGAACTACAAACATCCGAGAGTAAAACCCGGGAGAAGGAGGAGCTCGCTCTATGGCATCCTTCTCCAAGAGGGCCGAAAGCTCCTTCTCCAAGGCTTGACCACTGATTGAGTGAGGGGAATAACTGTTGAACTCGAGAGGACGATTGGAAAGTGGAGGTCTGGAAACAAAAGGGATCTCGTAACCTTCCTTCAGGACCTCCACCACCCAAGCATCCACCGCTCTCCCCTGCCAAGCTGACCAATGGCGGGAGAGACAAGCTCCTACTGCGGTCTCCAGGCGAGGTGATGACTCCTACTTCCGAAAATTCTTACGCAGAGACAAGGAAGAAGAAGAAGAAGAAGAAGAAGGTCCTCCTGGAGGTTGAGCTCTTTCTCTGCCCTTGGAGCCACGCCAAGAACCTCTCCCCGCGTTTCAAAGGGTGAGCACCAGAGGATGAAGAAGAGGCACCAGCAACCTGAGATGTACTCTGGTAAAACAAAGCCGAGGAAGGAGGTTTTGGGCTGGAGCAGAAAGGTAAACAGATCTGGTCCTAAACTTACGCTTACTCCTTGAAGGAATGGGAGGAAGACCAGAGGAAAAAGCTCATGATAAGGCCCAGTGAGCTTGGGAAGAGGCATCACCTTGATGTTCCTTCAAAACCTCAGAAAAGCACAGAAATATCGAAAAGGAAATCGCCAAAAGGAGAAGAGGACAACAGGCGGGTTCTCTGAATCTCCGATACAGAGGAGGGTAACTGCGACAAATACAGGTTACGCCTTAAGAGAAACAAGAAAGGCCTGCATTGAAGCAGCAAGCTCGTTCTGATGTACAGAAGCGATTGAAATGGATGAGCAGAATTTCTCAAAAAGAGGAGCATCAGGAGGAACAAACCCGGAGTCCTTGATATACATTAAAAGCCCTCCGAGGACCCACATATTGAAGGATTGAGCTTCTTGTAAGGAGCTTCATAACAGCCTCCATAGCAATAAGAAAATCTTCAATTGAGACAGAGACCGAAGCCTTAGAAGGCAAGGGTTGACTTGAAAGTCGGACAAAATCAGGATTTGGCTTGGGGGGTCGAGAGAATGAGGAATCATCCGCCACCTGGTAAACTCCTCTCCGGTGTCGTAGAAGAGAAGAGAGCTTCCTCTTCCCTTCCCCGATCACCTTCGAAAGTTTAGCGGCAACGTCCGTCCTCACTCTCGCGAACCTCTGGGCAAAGGGGGAAAACGTAAAAATTCCCGTGACCGGGGAAGGACCGTCAAGAAAAATCCCTTCTGTAATACAACGAGGCGGAGGCTGCTTCTGCTCTTTAGGCCTCGCCTGAGGAAGAAAACTCAAAATTAAATCAAAAAGTTTCTTTGAATTCTACATCATGACATCCATTCGAGGCAAACATCAATATCACACGAATCCGCGTCATCATCATCATCATCGTCAGATCCTAACTTAGAAACTTCCTCTGAAGTAAAATCCTGACGACTAGCTATCTTAGGTCTGACACTAATATCCCTCCCCCCTTCTCCTAAATAAGCGCCCTTTGGCACTGTTACGGGACTAACAGGGGACACGTTGGGTAAAGATTCGTTAGGCACCTGCCCCAGGACCGGATCCCCCCTAGGCCTTCGACACGACGGGGTTCACAAGCCGTGGTATCTGTCGCACCGTTACCCATGGTACTGTCGACAGGTACCTGACGAGGAGCTGAAAATGAATCTAAAAGTGTGTTAGACATTCTAGTAAAGGCTTCTTGAAAATTCTCTGACAGATTGTTAAACTTAGCAGAAATATCTCTATCTAGACTAAGCTGTAATTTCTTAAAATTCTGTTTCCAGGTAGTTTCCATTGCCAAAATCTTCGAATCTACATCAGAACTAACTTCACTAATTACCGGTTGTACAGGGGGCAAAGCATCAATTAATTCGGAATCGGAGTCGTACGATACTGAAACCGGGGGGGGGGGAGAGAAGAGCCAGAATCATGAGCGCCCAAGTCAAAGAATTCGTTAGATACAGTTTTTAGCAATCGATTTCTTTTCTCCTTAAACCGATCTTTTACGCTGCAAGATTGTTAGGCGTTTCATATAAGCAGTCATATCCTCGTCAGACCAGGGCTTACATACGTCACAACGAGAAGTCAAGTCACAAACCTGTCCACGACAAGAACTACAAATGTCATGGGGTTCATACTCCCTGCTACTCATCCTTGTCCCACAAACCGGGCAGTTCCTGATGTTGCTGGCAGAAGGAAGCATCGTAATTTCTTGGTAATCCATTGTAGAATTGGACAGGTCAGTAGTTCCGGGTCACGCAAAAGTTCGTAATTTAAGATAAGAACCACAACAGAAATCAAAGTTAATTCACTATTTCGTGATGTAATGCGTGAGTGGTAATTCATATAAAGTTTCATTTAACAAATAATGAAAGCTTTAAAGGCACAAAAATGTTTAAGGAAATTTATAAAGAGCGGCCGTGATGTAAACAACACGGGCGCTCGTTAAAAACAACTTTTTTGCTTTTGAGGAAGGTTTTCGTATCTGTCAACGACAGTGTTGCCAAACTGGCGGACAGAATAGGAGGTAACAGGGTTGCCAATGTGGTAAATTTTTGTGCGGTTTTTGGGGATTTAGGGCTAGATAAATTATATTAAGGTAATGTTTATTAATTTTCAATTTCTTCACCACCGAATGGATGCCAGTCCGTTTATGGAATTTTTCGAACCACCCATGAGACGCCTTGAACTCTGGGGTTGCCGTTAATGTCCCCTCTCCGCCGTCGTCTTCGGCTTGGGCAATCAAATCGCCGAAAATAGTGCTGGCCTTCTGGCAGATTGCCGTCTCGGTTATCGTATTGTCATCGATTTCTTTGTCCTCGATCCATACAAGAAGCAGCCTTTCCATTTCATTATGCACATGGCTCCTCTGTTGGGACAAAAATAGTAACCCCGCACTTGGAAGGTGTAGCTGCTTTGATAGCTTCCTTCTGCTTAAGGATGGTACCTATCGTCGACGGATTTCGGCCGTATTCCTTAGTGATCACACTCAACTGCAAGCCAGCTTCATACTTTTTTATTATCTCCATCTTTGTCTCCATAGAAAGCATTCTCTTCTTTCTGTGAACTTCAGCAACTTTCTTGGGACCCATAACTATATGTACCGTACGTAATTAAGTTACGTATGTAGTACATATACTAATTAGGTTCTCACAACACGATAAAGTAGCACAACAAAATCAGTAACGAATTTACGATACTAAACGAAATCGTTGGACCGAACGAATGCCGCATGCGTACGATAAAGCTTCGGGTGCGAAGTGGCCGAGCGAAGGCATGCGACCACGTAAGATGCATGATGGGAGGGATGCTGTCCAATAGGAGAGAAGGATCTCATGGCTTGGCTAGCATCAGGAACCAATGGGAGAGCAGGAGGATGGTGGCGAGTTACTAGAACTAAGATGGCGGCGTGCGGCGCGAGTTTCAAAATTGTTATCGGGCGAATCTCGGACTTTCAGAAACCTTTCGTATCTTGAAAACTTTTCGTATGTAGGGCAGTAAAATTTTTCGTGTCAGCTTTCGTATCTCGAGTTTTTCGTAAGTTGAGCCTTTCGTATCTCGAGGTACAGTGGTCCCCCCCGTATTCGCGGGCGATGTGTACCAGACCCCCCCGTGAATAGTTAGAACCCGCGAATGTTTGGAACCCCTATGAAAATGCTAAAAACAGCCTATTTTGTTAGTTAAAACTCAAGAAAAACCCACTAAAATTTTCATACTTGGTTTTTTAATAGTTTTATCACAAAAAGTGCATTTTATGATGAAATTCATAAAAAAAAACAGGAATTTGTGGATATTTATCATAGAAAAATACCGCGAATGCGCGAATTTTCCTCTAATAATGCGGGGAAACGTTCCCCAGAGAAATCCGCGAATGTGTGAGTCCGCGAATCTGGAGAACGCGAATACGGGGGGTCCACTGTACCACTGCACTGTATATGTAAAATCTTATTTTATTATAAAAATTTCATTTTTATGTATGCAACTTACCAAGTAGAAGGTGGGATCCATGGATAGACATATATTTAATCTCATAAAAACTAATGAAAAGATGTACACAGTGCTAGCATTCGTGAAAATGCTTGTTGTTCCTTACCTGTTAAGAGCTGTACAGATGATTACTGCCTCTGGATGACACTCATCTTGACTTGTAGAGATATGGTGGTATAGCCAAGGATTGTCCTCTACTTTAGTGGGACCCACGCAACTGAAGAATAGTCTGTGGCTAGCATGGTCAACACAAAGCTACCCCTGACCAGAGCACAGTACCATAAAAAAAATAATCAAACCAGGGTAATTATATCACCGCCAAAAAATTTAAAACCATACTCAACTAATAAAAGACTGAAGGGTACTCCTAGTACATCAATAGTAGCCCCAAGATCCCCTTAAAACTCAACAACCTTATTTAAGGTGAAGAGATTAGATCAGAGTACTTGACCACAACTTCCAAAGACATCAAGTAAAAGCAAAGTAATCCCAAAAATTCTTCTGCTGATGTACAGCGTTGACAGCAACAGCTAGCAGAAACAACTGAAGTTCATGCTGAGTTGGTTTCTCTCTCCCCCCGTAGTGGGTGAGGGGTTTCACCTGGCCAAATCAAATAGAGCGGTACCATGAATTTCAAACATTCTAGCTGCCAATAGATAGAAACTATAGCTATGTAACTACTTGGTAAGTTGCATAAATAAAATTTAAAATTTTCCCCGTTGGTGGAACAATGCCTTTAACAAAATGCCAGGGAGAAAATGCCTCCCTCAGAGGTTGAAACAATGGGTGGAAGCTTGGCAAGTGAAGTAAGATGCTGAAGGCCATTTTCTCTTAAGTGTCACCGGCAGTGTTCCTCCCCAAGGACAGGGAAGCCTTCCTAGCCTTCTTCTTTTTGGCTTCCAAGTTCTTCATCCATTGTTCTGATTGTCCCTTCTAGCACTCGGAACATGGGCTGTCAAGGTTGCAGAGATGCTTTCTGCAGTGTCTGCTCAGAAAATGAGGGTCAACTTCAATACTGGGCAAAAATCTCTTACAAGTCCTGTCCTTACCAGGACAGCACCTTATAACACGAGGATTTCTATGTTGAAGATGTATACTTATATTCTTTGTGAGTTTGAGCACTTATTACAGAATCAAGCACACATCAAGTACAAATGAACAAACAAATAAGCAAAAGAGCACAGAATACTCATGTATAAATGATCACATAAAAGTAAGTTAAACTGCAAAAAGTTGTAGCAGAGCAGAAGAAAGATGTCTACATATGACAAATGGCAATTAAAGGCAATATGGAGTACAGACCCAATAGGTGGGTGGAGCTTCCCCCTACCAATGATGGTTAACTACCTTGTCAGTAAGTTAATAGCTGTTCCAGCTCACATTTGCAAGCTAAATCCCTGATGTAAAGAACTGCAGGTCTGTATATGCATAGGGAAACACAGGCAGGCAGTCCCCCCAGTTATAAGTGATCAGGTTTTACAGTGCTTGTCTAGCAATGATAACTAAATTTTTGGTTCCGATAAGCTCCGATCCCCAGTTAACAGCGGCAGAAACTCTCAGTTATCAGCAATGATAACCAGGGATCAGCACTATTATCACTGATTTTCAGTTATTTTTATGTCGTCTGGAATAGATCCCTGTCAATAACTGGGGTCTGTATATGTAAACAGTCAAGCGCTGTATTTGCGTTCTCAAGATTCGCAGACTCACCTATTCGCGGATTTTTCTTTGGACCATATCTAACTATTATTCGCAGGTTTTTCCGACAATAAATGTTCACTAATTTTATTTAAATATAAACATTGATTAATGATGCATTAGTAAGTTTAACCCTAAAACGCCTATTGGACGTATTTTACGTCAAGATAAATTGTCTTTTGGGTGCCAACCGGACGTAATTTACGTCAACATTGAAAAGTTTTTTTTTTAAATTCACGGAAAAATACTTATAGGCCTACCAGCCGAAAACTTTTGAATCACGCGCCTTGGGGGATGCTGGGAGTTCACAGATGAAGGTGCTGTTTTGTTTACAGTCGTTACCCAGGCGCGCAAGCACGAATTTCTTTCTTATCGCACTAAAAATTATCAGTGACACATCTCGGAAATTATTTTATCACTTTGACATAATTTTTGCACCATTTTGAATGAGCCGTTACATGGAGTATTATATATGAAAATGTGGGCATTTTTATGTAGAAATACAACAAAAAATACTCATGATCGTAGCTTTTATCAATTTTGAAATATTTTCATATTAATACTGATAAGTGCCAAAATTTCAACCTTTGGTCAACTTTGACTACCGAAATGGTCGAAAAATGCAATTGTAAGCTAAAACTCTTAATTTTAGTAATATTCAATCATTACCTTTATTTTGCAACAAATTGGAAGTCTCTAGTACAATGTTTTGATTTATGGTGAATTTAAGAGAAAAAAACTTTTTCCTTACGTCCGCGAGGTACTCTTCCGAAAAAATCATATGTGCGATTGTCGTAATGTTTGCACCATTTTAAATTAGCCGTTACATAAAGTTTTATATATGGAAATGTGCGCAATTTCATCCACAATACAACTAACAACAACCCATGATTGTAGCATTTATAAGTTTTGAAATATTTTTATATAAATAACGATAAGTGCCAAAATTTCAACCTTCGGTCAACTTTGACTCTACTGAAATGGTCAAAAAACGCAATTGTAAGCTAAAACTCTTATATTCTAGTAACATTCAATCATTTACCTTCATTTTGCAAAAAATTGGAAGTCTCTAGCACAATATTTCGATTTATGGGGAATTTATGAAGAAAAAAAAAAATTTCCTTACGTTCGCGCGGAAACTCTTCTGAAAAAAATCAGAAATTTTTTCGTGCGATTGTCGTAATGTTTACACCATTTTAAATCAGCCGTTACATAAAGTTTTATATATGCAAATGTGCACAATTTCATGTAGAATACAACAAAAAATGATTGAAGGTTGTAGCTTTTCTCATTTTCGAAATATTTGCATATAAGTCACGATAAATAGATAAAAACCACGTTCGGTCAACTTTGACTCTACCGAAATATTCGAAAACTCAATTGTAAGCTAAAACTCTTACAGCCTAGTAATATTCAGTCTTTTATCTTCATTTTGAAACAAATTCGAAGTCTCTAGCACATTATTTAGATTTATGAATTAAAAAAAAAACTTTCCTTCCCTCCGCGCGCTGATTCTCCGCCGCAAATCTCCGAAATGCGTACGTCGCATTATCGTTATATTTGCTCCATTTCATATTAGGCGTTTCATAGAGTTTTATATATGAAAATGTGTGCAATTTCATGTAGAATACAACAAAAAATAACTGAAGGTTGTAGCTTTTCTCCTTTTCGAAATATTGGGATATAAAACAAATTTGACATTCGGTCAACTTTAACTCGTCCGAAATGGTCGAAAAATGATATTGTTATAATACAATAAAGTTTCATACATACTTACCTGGCAGATATATACTTAGCTAAGACTCCGTCGTCCCCGACAGAAATTCAAATTTCGCTCCACTCGCTACCGGTAGGTCAGGTGATCTACCTGCCTGCCCTGGGCGGCAGGACTAGGAACCATTCCCGTTTTCTATCATATTTTCTCTCTTCCACCTGTCTCCTGCGGGGAGGCTGGGTGGGCCATTAATCGTATATATCTGCCAGGTAAGTATGTATGAAACTTTATTGTATTATAACAATATCATTTTCATACAATGAACTTACCTGTCAGATATATACTTAGCTGATTGGCACCCTTTGGTGGAGGGTCAGAGACAGCTACTATGGAATAGACAGGTAAACAACATATGTTGTAGGTATAAAAGAAAAACCTTGGTTCCTACCTGATAGGTGGTAGACTTCATGGCTGTAGCCCGGTAGTCTGCATCACCTCAAGACTTTAGCAAGATATTAGATCTATGGCTAGAGTTTTTTTGTTCTTGTGGGTCTGTCAATGGGTATATGAAACCGCTATCGGCAGAGCTGAAAGGGACTGTGTCAATGGGTACTGGACCACTTCTATGACAACACACCTTGAAGGAAGGACATAACCAATCCCGACCACCTGATCCTAACCACCATGTTAGTATATAGAATTGTTCTGAGTTATCCCCGAAACTCATTACAAACAACAATACTCGAAACGAAAACGCATTCATACAAAAATTCTCAAAAAAAATTTTTAATACTCCTCTAAAAGTTATCACAAGAGTTTCCTTAATGAACAACAGTGACTGGCCGCCAGTGCAGCACCGAGCCCTCTTTTGTCAGCAGAAATCTAGAACATATCTAGTAGAAGGTATGTACAAAGTTAAGGATTGGTGTTTGCTCCGTACCCAGTATCGTATCCGCCGATACAAAAGGCCCCAGAGAAAAACATTTCTCGTAGGTCACGCGAACGTCTTTAAGATAGTGAGATGCAAATACCGAATTGCACCTCCAATATGTCGTATCAATGATTTTCTTTAGCGACATATTCTTCTGAAAGAGAGAGACGTCGCCACTGCTCTAACTTCATGGGCTTTTACTCTTAAAAGCGGAAAAAGAGTCGTCAGGACAGAACTTGTGAGCATCTGTAATGACGCTCCTAATGAAGAAAGCTAATGCGTTCTTAGACATGATTCTTGTGGGGTCCTTAATCGAACACCAAAGACTTTGTCTAGAGCCTCCCATTTGTTCTTTCTTTGTAAGTAGAACTTCAAGGCTCTTACCGGGCAAAGAGACCTTTCTGTTTCTCTCCCTACTAGACTCGATAGCCTTTGATCTCGAATCTCTTGGGCCAGGGATTCGATGGGTTTTCTTTTTCGCTAGAAAAAGAGTTCTAAACGAGCAGAAGGCCGAGTCTCTGTAAAGCCGACTTCATCTTCCAGGGCATGAAGTTCCCCAACTCTTTTGGCTGTCGCCAAAGATAGGAGAAACAAGCATTTCCTTGTTATATCCCTGAACGAAGCTACATGGGGAGGCTCAAATCTATCAGACGAAAGGAACTTGAGAACTACATCCAGGTTCCAGCTGGGATGGAGTTTAGTTCCTTAGATTTTGTCGTTTCAAACGATCTAATCAAGTCGTGCAGATCTTTATGTTCTTCAGCAATCTTCCTAGGCCTCTGTTTCTGAAGACTGCCGAAAGCATGCTCCTGTATCCTTTGATCGTCGATACAGATAAGTGAGAGACCTCTCTCAGAAACAAAAGGAAATTCAAGCGGGATTTCGGTTATAAGAAGAGGTATCTGGAGGAGGACAACATTCTTAGACTTACACCACCTTCTGAATACCTCCCACTTCGACTGATAGACTCGTCTAGTGGAAGCTCTGCGGGCTCTAGTGATAGCGCTTGCAGCTTCGCGAGAAAAACCCCTCGCTCTGACAAGTCTTTCGATAGTCGAAAGGCAGTCAGCGCGAGAGCGGGGAGGTTTTTGATGAAACCTCTCGAAGTGTGGCTGTCTGAACATCCATCTTTTTGGAAGGGCTTGGGAAGTCTACTGTCACTCCAGCACCTCCTTGCAAACAATCTTGTGCGGGCCCAAAACGGGGGCTATCAGGGTCATCCTTGTCCCGTTGGACGCTACGAACTTTCTCAACACTTGTCCCAGGATTTTGAAAGGGGGGAAAGCGTACACGTCCACATGAGACCAGTCTAGCAGGAAGGCGTCGACCACGAGAGCTCTTGGGTCTTCCACCACTGAACAAAAGACTTCCAGCCTTTTGGAAAGGAATGTGGCGAACAGATCTACGTGAGGAGTGCCCCAAAGATCCCAAAGACTCTGACACACCTCTGAATGAAGAGTCCATTCGTGTGAAGGACCTGGCTTCTCCTGCTCAGTCTGTCCGCCCTGACGTTTCTCTACCCTGAACAAATCTTGTCAGGAGGGAGATGTTCCTCTGTGAGGCAATATTAGCAGATCTCTTGCTATCTCCGTATAGAGACACGGAGTGCGTTCCTCCTTGCTTCCGAATGTAGGACAGGGCTGTAGTGTTGTCCCACATTCACTTGGACCACACTGTTTGTCACAAAGGGTTCGAAGAACTTTAGCGCCAAGTGAACTGCTAGAAGTTCTTTGCAATTTATGTGCCAGGACCCCTTGCTGCCTTCCAGGTGCCTGACACTTCTCTCGGTCCTAGTGTTGCTCCCCAACCCTTCTCCGATGCGTCTGAATACAACACTCGGCTTGGGTTCGGAACTTCCAGAGAAATTCCCCTTGTTCTCTTTTAGAGGGGACAACCACCATTGCAGGTGTGGTTTCATCTCCATTGGAAGGAGAAAACTGTCGGAGAGAAAGTCCCGTCTTCCAGTTCCAAGATCTCCTTAGAAAAACTGAAGAGGACGAAGATGCAGTCTTCCTAGAGGAAAGAACTGTTCGAGCGAGGAAAGGGTGCTTAGAAGGCTTAACCATTCCCTCGCCGAAGTCCGTTCTTTCCCTAAGAAGAGAGAGACTTTTTCCAAGCCTCTCCACGATTCTCTCTTGCGAAGGAAATACTCGAAAACCCCGAGAATCCATCTGAATCCCCAGATAGACAAGTTCTGTCTGGAATCAGCTGTGACTTCTCGAGGTTCACGAGTAGTCCCAACGCCGGTTATCAGGTCTAGGGTCAAAGAAAGGTCTCCAAACACTGTCTCTCTGTTCTGGCCCTGATGAGCAATCGTCCAGATATAGAGAGATGTTGACGCCTTTGAGGTGAAGAAACCTCGCCACATTCTTCATCAGGTTTGTGAAGACCTGAGGAGCTGTGGACAGGCCGAAACACAAGGCCCTGAACTGAAAGATCCTTCCCCCGTCATGAAACGGAGGTACTTCTTCGACGAAGGGTGAATCGGGACATGAAAATAGGCGTCCTGGAGATCCAGCGACACCATCCAATCTCCTTGACGCAAATCCGCCGCAGGCATGAGGCCGAAGTCTCCATAGAGAACTTCTCCTTTAGAACGAACTTGTTCAGAGCGCTGACATCTAGTACTGGTCTCCAGCCGAGGCTTTCGCAACCAGGAAAAGACCATTGTAAAACCCCGGAGAGTTTTGCTCTAGAACTAATTCTATCGCTCTTTTGTCCCACATTTGATTCACCATCAGACAAGAGTATCCCTCAGTACAGGGTCCCTGTATCTGGCTGACAGTTCCCGCGGAATGGTCTTAGGGGAGGACTTTCCTGGAAGAGATAAGATATCCCTTTCTGATTATGGACATCGAAGAGGCGTCGAGTTTATGAGTGACCAGGCGTCTCAAATTCGAGAAGCCTGGCACCCACTGGTGTTTGGAGGTTGTCTGTCTCACTTCCCTTCTTAAAGGGACGGGATGAAGCTTACCTCTCCTCTCAGGACTTCTTCTCTTAGAGGGAGCTCTGGAGAGAGGGCCTCCTCGAAAGGCTGAACCGTAGAAGTCGGTCCTTTCTTGTCAACCGAAACAAGGGTCTCTTCTTCCTTGCAGTCTGCAGGAGAAGATCCTGTGTCGCCTTCTCAGTCAGTGATCGAGAAATGTCCTTACTAACTGAGAAGGAAACAAGAAGTCAGACATGGCGAGCGAAAAACCAGGGCTGCTCTCTGTTGAGGGAGAAAACCGCCTTGGTTAAGAAGAACTCAAAAATACTCCTCTTCTTAAGGAGTACCGCTCCAAAAAGAGAGGAGATTTCTCCCGATCCGTCTTGTACTGCCTTGTCAATACAAGAAAGAATACTCAGAATGACTTCGGGGTCTAGACCTTCCGAGTCATGAGCCTTCTTAGACATCACCCCAAGGGACCAGTCTAGGAAATTAAACACTTCCAAAATATGGAAGAGGCCCTTGAGGAGATGATCCGTCTCCGAAATCGCCCAAGACACACGAGCTCCATTCAAAGCGTGTCTCCGTGATGAATCAACCAAGGTTGAAAAGTCCGCTTCGGCTGCCGCTGGTAGAGAAAGGCCCATGTTCTCCCCAGTTCGGTACCAGAAACCTCTCTTGCCAGAAAGTATGGCTGGAGGCATACAGAAGGTTGGTTCTGCCCAGATCCTTCTTTGACAACATCCATTTGTCTAAAGACTGTAGCGCTCTCTTCATAGAGATCGTAGGTCTCATCTTCAAGACCGACGAAGACTTTGGTACAACCGCACTCGAAAACAGTGATCGAGGCGAAGGAGAGCCGCAGGAGTCAAAGAATCTCCGTATTCCTGCAAAAGAAGGTCTGTCAGAACTCTATAGTTAGAGACTCCTTCTCTACCGTTACCCTCTTCTTCCGAATCTCCTTCTACACCTTGTGGAGAATCGGCCTGAAAAACGAGAGGATCTTCATCCCGTTCTCTCTCTACTGGTGACAAGCTCCTACTAGGAGAGGGACTCATAGAGTGAACAGACTCTCTCTCAAGTCTAAAAGAAGTCTCGCGTCTGCTAGACTTCTCACGCCTGGAAAGCTCCTCGTCGCTTGGCTGGCGCCTCGAGCTTGGCTGGCGCTTCTCGCTTGGCTGGAGCTTGTTGCCTGGCTGGCATCTCGCGCCTGGCTGACGCCTCGCGCTTGTTCCTGGCGCCTCAAGCAAAGCTGACTCCTCGACGCTGGCTGGCGTCTCGCGCTGCTGGTGCTCGGGCTGGTCGCCTCGCGCTTGGCTGGCGCCTCGCGCTTGGTTGAATCCTCGCGCCTAACTGGCGCCTCGTGCCTGGCTGGCGCCTCGCGCCTGAGCGTATCTATCTAGAGCAACTCGCTCGATAGCTCCTGACGCTTGCACGACTCTTCGCGCCTGGAAGACGTCCCATGTCTGGAGGACGCTTCACGTCTGGCCGGTGTGAAAGAAGACGAGACTTCTTAATAGGAAGTCTAGCGTCCTTCTTGCGAGGGGGATCCCTCGAAAGAACTCCAACCAAAGAGGCTATCTGCTCTTGTACTGCAAACAATATCCTCTTGGAAGCCACACCAGCGTCCTCTTCAATAGAAGAAGCAGGAGAACTCGAAGGAGTGCGATCCTCAAATACTGTTCGAGGAGGCGTCGAAACCAGCTTAGCCTTCTTGATAGAAGAAGGAGCTTCCTCCGAGAAGCGTTCCGGGCTCGAGTCGAACGCACGCTCTTTCCAATGCCTTTTCAGTGGCCTAGAAAGATCCGAGTCCTTCCACCTCGTTTAGGTGAAGGAGAAACCGGACGACGAGAAACAATCTCGTAGGACGCTTCTATTAGAGCGGTCCTGAGCAGACTGTAACGAAAAAACCTGCTGAAGGGACGCCTGACCGTTGGGGATTCCCCACAAACTCCGTACGACTTTCGACTTTCCTACTCCTTTGGGTATGTGAGTTTGGAAGAGGTCTAGGCCTGGGAGCATCGCAGGGACGGTCAGACGCCCCCTCCACAACACTGGGAACACTCACTTCACTAAGTAATTCACAATCACTTGCCTTACCTTGCATGGCCGCATCTTGTCTTCATTTTACGAAGAGTAGCCTTCAGATTGGCGATTTCGAAGACCGAATCCGAATGCAAAGCCTGTGAGGATTCGATACATAGGGAGAAGATCATTATTCATTAATAAAAGGAGAGTTAGACTCAGAAAAAGGCTCAATAGGCCTTGTACTCACACTCTTTTGTGCAGCCCGTCAATTCTATCCCTCTCTAACTTCTTCAAGTAAGAAGTTAGAGTCTTCCATTCATTAGCATTCAACTTTTCACACTCAATACAGGTGTTAGCCAAAGAACAGTCAAACCCCCTACATTTACGACATACAGTGTGAGGATCAACCGAAGCCTTCGGTATCCTCACCTTGCAGCCTACATTCACACACACTCTCACACTAACACTTGAATCAGACATTCTATCAGAAAAATCAAAAGCAAGTCCAAATCCAGTCCACAGTAGCGAATGCCAAAACAACAATCCAGTACGTCACCAAGAAATCCAATATAGATGATCAAAAAAGTCTTGAAAAGCGAATTCCAGTCAGTAGGTAGTAACAACAATGTTGATACCACCGGCGACAGAGAAAATATGATAGAAAACGGGAATGGTTCCTAGTCCTGCCGCCCAGGGCAGGCAGGTAGATCACCTGACCTACCGGTAGCGAGTGGCGCGAAATTTGAATTTCTGTCGGGGACGACGGAGTCTTAGCTAAGTATATATCTGACAGGTAAGTTCATTGTATGAAACTGCAATTGTAAGCTAAAATTCTTACAGTATAGTAATATTCAATCATTTATGTTCATTTCGAAACAAATTGGAAGTCTCTAGAGCAATATTTAGATTTATGGTGAATTTTTGAAAAAAACATTTTTTTACATCTGCATGTTACGAATTCATGCATCATATTGTGATAATATTTTCTCTAAGTTGCTTTGATCGTTTTACAATGTGTTATATACCAAAATTATCGCAATTTAGTGTACAATACAATGAAAAAAATTAACTCGTTAGCTTTAACCGTTTTGCTCAGTGCGATTTGAATACAAATATATATGAAATTTTGTTTTCGCACTATCATATATCGCACTATTTTTATATGATAATGATATTTTTTTTAATTTCCGATGGTTGCATTCTAAACTTCAGGCAATGACAAAAAAAGGAGCCAAAAATGAACTCTTAATCTTGAAAAGTAAGCGTGCTGTGATTTTTTGGAAAAAATATTTTTTCCGCTTCGGCGCTCACTCCGAGACCCCCTAGGCATACGGGAGACGATCTTTATTATACCCCTTAGGTGTTTAAGGGTTAATAAGATTAAATTAAATAAAATAATAAAAATAATTCTCTCTCTCTCTCTATAAAATAATATCAGTACAATTTTAGTTTATAAATAACAAATTTGTAAGAATGAAGAAAATTCCATTCTACCCCGGATCTTTCTTTTTAGATCTTGATACTAAGCTGAGGTCCAGAACTGTCAAATATGCCAAGTAATGTGACAGGAGGGGGAGCGTGATGCTGGATAATGTTCTCTCTCTCTCTCTCTCTCTCTCTCTCTCTCTCTCTCTCTCTCTCTCTCTCCTCCACAAGATACATATGTCATTACGGTAACACTCTCTCTTTGTTTTGGCTGGAAGTGTTAAAAGTGTAAGTATACGTATTATCTTGAAGGGTATTACTACATTTTATGATAAAATAATAATTTACAGTGCTAATTTTCAAATAATATTGTTTAATGAGATTAAATAGTAACAATAAAACTATCTCTCTCTCTCTCTCTCTCTCTCTCTCTCTCTCTCTCTCTCTCTCTCTATCTCTCTCTCTACACTCACCGACTGGACGTATTTTACGTCGACATTTTTTGTCTCCCGTGTGCCGACTGGACGTATTTTACGTCGACTTACGAAAGTTTTTTTTAAAATTCGCGGAAAAATACTTATAGGCCTACCAGCCTAAAACTTTTGAATCCCGCGCCTTGGGGGATGCTGGGAGTTCACGTATCAAGGTGTTGTTTTGTTTACAATCGTTACGCAGGCGCGCAAGCACGAATTTCTTTCTTGCCGCACTAAAAAGTATCTGTGACACATCTCGGGAAATTATTTTGTCACTTTGACATAATTTTTGTACCATTGTAAATTAGCCGTTACATGAAGTATTATATATGAAAATGTGTGCATTTTTATGTAGAATACAACAATAAAATACTCATGATTGTAGCTTTTATCAGTTTTGAGATATTTTCATATAAATAACGATAATTGCCAAAATTTCAACCTTCAGTCAACTTTGACTCTACCGAAATGGTCGAAAAACACAATTGTAAGCTAAAACTCTTATATTTTAGTAATATTCAATAATTTACCTTAATTTTGCAACTAATTGGAAGTCTCTAGCACAATATTTCGATTTATGGTGAATTTATGAAAAAATTTTCTTTTTTCCTTACGTCCGCTGCGGTAACTCTTCCGAGAAAAATCATACATGCGATTGTGGTAATGTTTGCACCATTTTAAAATTAGCCATTATAGAAAGTTTTTATTATATGGAAATATGCGCAATTTATGCACAATACAACTAAAAACAACCCATGGTTGTAGCTTTTATCAGTTTTGAGATATTTTCATATAAATAACGATAATTGTCAAAATTTCAACCTTCGGTCAACTTGTAAGCTAAATCGCTTATATTCTAGTAATATTCAAGCATTTACCTTCATTTTGCAACAGATTGGAAGTCTCTAGCACAATATTTCTATTTATGGTGAATTTATGAAAAAAATAACATTTTCTTTACGTCCGCGCGATAACTCTTCCGAAAAAATCATACGTGCGATTGTGGTAATGTTTGCACCATTTTAAATTAGCTGTTACATAAAGTTTTACATATGAAAATGTGTGAATTTCATGTAGAG